>NC_092689.1:13920429-14220429 GCF_964275005.1 Diadema setosum
TATAGAGATCTTACAAAAATGTGCAAAGGAAGTTTAGTAATTGGTCCACATGAGGCTGTGGACAGGCAGAAATATCTTGGAAGCATCATGTGAAAGGAAATAAAAGAAGGAGATTCAAAAGCTGAGTAATCAGAAAACAGGCAGAGCAAAGGAAAAGTCAAAGCAATTGGAAGGCTATTATTAAAACTTAAACCACACAACACTCATGTGGGATATGAGCAAGATATCATTGGCATAAAAGATAATCACACATGAAATTATAGCAAACAAATACAAATGTCAAGGCATTAATCGGTAGGTACTACACTTGTCTATAAACATAAATCATGACCTGCTTTAACTGTTGATGGTCATGAAAAAAAATATATACAAAGGAATGGCATTATAGGGGGCAATCTCCTTACTTTGCATTCAAAAGTCAGACAACAGAAACATAGGTGAACATAAAACAAATGATGTGATAAACTTCAAAATAGCAACAATCCTTAATTAAGGTTGTCTGAAAGTCAAGTTTACCAAGGCCTAACGAGAAAGAGAGGCGAAGTCGGAGGAAATGGGGTTACCATAATAATCAGGAGGGTGTACAATCCGGCCGCTTCGAGTGCGGTTCGGAGGATCATGGTTACGTGCATGGGCATCATGGGATGGTGAAGGAGGATGGGGAGGCAAGTTGGGGTGACTGGGAGGAGATGCAACAGGAGGGCTAGGTCGGGAGGGAGTTGGGACAAGCCATATATTAGTAGAGAGTGACGGTGGGGGTACTGGTGGGGGGAGAACATCGGGGGAAGATGGTGGACTTGTCGGGGATGACAGAGGCAGGGAAGTGTCGAGATAGGGCTTTAGCCGATTGTAGTGAATTACTTTCGGCTGTGAAGAAGGGGAGGATGGGTCAATGAGATGGTATTGAATACCTTTTTCATCTCGTTTAGTGACACGATACGGGCCTTTCCACTGTGGGGCCAGCTTATCACGTGACACAGTAGGGTCATTTATCCAAACGGCGTCATTGACATTGTATGGGACAAAGCGTGAATGTCGATCATAATGGTACTTCTGGGTCTCGTGAGCACGATCGGCCTTGTTGGCCGTCTGTGTGAAAGCAAAATCAAGGCGACTGAGTAAATCAGCCGCATAATCACCAGCAGAGGAGGATGGGAGGGTGGGGTTAGAGGCAGTAAGGAGGGAGAGGGGAAGGCGGGCTTCGCGACCGTGTACAAGGAAAAATGGGGTGTATCCTGTAGAGGAGTGAGGTGTCGTGTTATAGGACAGCTCAACCTGGCCGAGAATCCGGTCCCATTCACAACCAGCTTGAGTTAAACGCTTACCAAGCTCTCGTTTGAGGGTGCGGTTGAAGCGTTCCACCATACCATTTGATGAGGGATGATATGGGGTCGTTCTTGTTTTGGTAATCCCCATCTCTACACACAATGTCTGAACCAACTGGGCCTCAAATTGGCGTCCCTGGTCTGTGTGGATCGATTCTGGGATACCATGCTGACGCACATACTTGTCAAAAAGACATGTGGCAACAGTGGTAGCCTTCTGGTCGGGCAGAGGGAAGAGATTTACATATTTCGTGAAATAGTCCATTACAACAAGAACATAGCGGTTGCCTTGTGAGGTGAGGGGTAATTCGGTCAGGTCAGCGGCAATGCGTTCAAAGGGACGAGAAGAGGTAATGGGTTGAAGGGGGGCACGGAGAGCGGGAATGGGATTGCGACGTGCTTGGCACGGGGCACAGCGGAGACAAAAATCTGTAATGTCTCGGCGCATAGACTGCCAATAGCAAACCTTGTCAGCTTTCTGGATAGTTTTAGCAGCACCAAAATGTCCAGAAAATGGGGAACCATGCAAAATAGCCAATACATTAGGAACGAGAGAATGTGGTATGACAACCTGACGATCGAGGGAACCATTTGAAGCACGTCTTAATCTACAAAGCAAGCCATCATGGAGCACTAGGCGATCACGTTCTGAGTGAAATTTGCGAAGAGCAGACTCATAGCGAGGGATAGATGATTTGTGGGGAAATTTTCCAGATCTCACCCAGGACCGAACTTCACGAATGATGGGGTCCTGGTGTTGTGCTTGATGTAATCTGAAGCCTTCATTAACTAACAAGAAACAGAGGTCATTACTATCTTCCGGGGTATGGAAATCTGGGTCATGAGTATCACAGGTTGACACAGGTGAAAAAGGAGGGGTACGATCACTGTCAGAAACTGATGAAGTGTGGGGAGAAGTAGGAGGGGGTGGGGGATGAGGAGGAGGAGGAGGTGGAGGGGGCGGAGGATGAAGTGGAGGAGGTGGTGGAGGTGGTGGCGGATGAAGTGGAGGAGGTGGTGGGGGTGGTGGAGGATGACGTGGAGGAGGCGGCGGACGAAATGGAGGAAGTGCTGGTGGATGGCATGAAGAGGGAGAGGCGGTAAGAAGAGAACACACAGACTCACTAGGTGGTTCAGTGGGGATTCGTGAGAGGGCATCAGCATTCGCATGCTTGGCTCCATCGCGGTGTTCAATGACCCAGTCGAGGGGGTCAAGTTCAAGCGCCCAGCGACTTCGACGTCCAGTCTTATCAAGGGAGACGGGTAATTTGCGGAGGCTGACAAGAGGCTTATGATCTGTGACAATAATGAACTGATTATCTGAAAGATAATGCCTGAAATGACGCACTGCCCAGACAATGGCCCAAAGCTCTCTATCATACGTAGACCAATTTCGTTCAGCTTTGCTAAGCGCTCGGCTCGCATAGGCGATAACTCGCTCCTTACCATCAGTGAATTGTGTCAAAACAGCACCTACAGCAGAATTCGATGCATCAGTATGCAGAGTGAAAGGTTGAGAGAAAGTAGGGAAAGCCATGAGAGGGGGTGATATGAGGATATTACGCAATGTGTTGAATGCATTCTCACACTCATCAGACCAAACAAAGGGCACACCTTTATTAGTGAGATGGTTCAGGGGTTGGGCGATTTTTGCAAAATTTTGCACAAATCGGCGGTAGTAGCTGCTCAGACCGAGAAACGCACGAACATCTGTCACAGTGCGCGGGGTCGGCCAGTCTCTTACCTTCTCGATGTTGGATGGATCAGGTAAGACACCATCTGGTGAGATGACATGACCGAGAAATGTAACCTGTTGTTGGAAAAAGTTACACTTTTCTAGGCGCAGTTTCAGACCTGCTGATCGGAGACGGGCGAACACTTCGCGCAAGCGCTGCAGCTTTTCATCAAACGTTTTGCCAAAGACAATTACGTCGTCAAGGTACACAAGAACCGAATCTAGGTGCAGTCCTCGTAGAACAAGCTGCATCAGCCGCTGAAAGGTAGAGGGAGCATTACGTAATCCCATGGGCATGACTTTGAACTGAAACAAATCAGTACCAGTAGTGAACGCAGTCTTGGGACTGTCGTTGGGATGCATTCCTACCTGCCAATATCCACTAGAGAGATCCATAGTGCTAAAATAGCAGTTGCCAGCAAGCGCATCAATTGTGTCATCGATGCGGGGAAGGGGATGAGAATCTGGGCGTGTCACCTTATTGAGTTTACGATAATCGACACAAAACCGATAGCCACCAGTTTTCTTCTTTACCATAACAATCGGTGAACTCCAGGGGCTTGAACTGGGTTCAATGACATCTGCTTCTAACAGACGATCGCATTGCTCTTTTATTTCCTGCCTGATTTGGGGAGAAGCCCGATATGCACGTTGGCGAATTGGGTTTGTGTCGGGTGTGGGGATTTCATGTTGGACCAGGTCTGTACGACCATAATCATCAGCAGTGCGACTGAAAATATCAGCATACTCAGTTACTGTAGCAAATCCTGAACTTTAGCCTGTTGAGATGGTGACAGAGAAGTCGATGACAGATCAAAAGACAAGGTGTCTGAAGGGGGAGGAGTGGTAGGGGAAGAGGGGGAGGGGGCAGCAACAGCACAGTAGCCTTCACCTTGTCGGCCTATGACAGAATGAAATTCACCCAAAATCATACCCGAGTACAACGTAACATCACCTGTGGTTGGATTGCTAATCCGCACTGGGATTGTACCTTCATGCACAGAAGCTAGCGTACATGCTACGACAATGGGAGTATCTGTAGATGGTTCGAGAACGCCATCATAACTGACAGGGAGGAAAGAAAATGGTTCATTAGCGAGAGAGAGTGGTATTGTCATTTCACTCCATGCAGGCACTACAATTTGCTCCTGAACAACAGCATTACACACCAGTGGTGTGAACTCATGAGGATGCATGAAAGGAATAGTAGCATTGCCAATGCTGAGGACACCTGAAGTGAGGTCAAGCTGTGCATGATAGTGAAGCAAGAAATCCCAACCAATGATAAAAGGGGGATCAATGTCACGGGCCACCTGAAATGGAAATGTGAAACAATGAGAGGTCGTGGAAAAATTCACATTAATTGCACCTAATGTGTCAAGGGGGTCGCCAGATACAGAATTAACCTTAACAGGTAATGAGTGGACAGGGCGTGTACGCAAACTAGGAATGGCTGAACGCAATTTATCATTAACAAGAGAGACAGATGCACCAGTATCTATAAGGGCAGGAATTTGCATGTTGTCAATTCTGACCAAGATACGAGGAAGGCAATCGGAGCGAAGGGAATCAGTGGGTCTATCAGGAGAGATGGATGCTGGTAGTCGACCCGCAGTACCAGCTAATACCTGTTTCCCGGCTGAGAAAAGGCATGCTGAGATCCATGGGGGCCGCCATTTTGATTGTCTGCAAATGAAACATGGCGAGAGGAAGTGGGGGTGCGGTAGTCATGGGAACGATACGGGGAGTGAGATGGAGGGGGGCGAGTGGGACTATCAGTCCTGTATCGCATGTAATCTCGGCGTGAAAATCGCACGTCAGGTCCACCATAACTGGAAGACCGATCTGGAGAACGATATTCCCGACGGGAATACTGCCGTGAATTGTTAGGATGATATGGGGATGGGGAGCGAGTACGTGGATGGTGACAATTGGAGGATGAAGGGAGATATCGAATTGGTGAGTTAGAACGGGAATACGGGGAAGGGGAACGATATGATGTATCCTCCCGACGAGATCTAGACGAGTGGTGAGGATGTGAGTGTGCCAATGAGCGGGAATATGGGGAAGGGGAACGATATGATGTATCCTGCTTGCGAGATGTAGATGAATGGGAGGGGTGTGCACGTGACAATGAGCGAGAGTATGGGGAGGGGGAACGATGTCGAGCGGCTGTATTGGGAGGGTGGTTGTGGTGCGAACGACTGTTGACAGTTTTTGCCAAATCACCTACTTGAACCTGAAGTTGAGCAAGCGACTCAACTACTGTGTTCAAAACATCTGCAGAGGGGGCAGCAACAGCAGCAACAACTGGGGATTGGGGGCGGTTATGGGGAAAGGGGAGACGAAGTGCCTCATCCGCTCTTTGGATCTGATGAGCGATGCGGAGTGCATCGTCGAGAGTTGCCGCGCCATGCTCATGGCATTTTCGCTGCAACTCCGCATCCAATCCTGCCAAAAATCGACGGAAAACTTCGTCGTCCCTCGCCTTTTCGTCAAAATTAGGGAAAGCAAGGGATGTTAATCTGATGAGGTCTGCAACATAAACCTCAAGGGGTTCATTTGGGGCGCGGGGTCGGGCGTTCAACATTCGCTGGAATGTTGAAATTTCTGTCGTTTTAGAGAACACTTTGGACAAATGTGTCTTGCATTTTGGAAAATTACACTTGTCAGCAGCTGGCAAGGAATCCCAGACAGTGAAGGCAGAGCCTTCCAAGCGGGAGGGGAGGATTTTGGCCAAATCAATCTGACTACTACCTGGCCATGCTTCTGCTGCTACTTCTAATCTCCTACACCACTGGGAGAAATCTTCTCTCCCATCGCCGCTGAAAGGAGGAGGGAGATCAATGCGGATAAGGGGTTGGGAGGTGGAAGGAGATGTAGATGTGGTAGGAGTGGGTTGTTCAGTAGCCATTGTTAGAAGTTAAAAGGTTTAACCAAGTCAAGAATGAGCAAGAAATATCGAGTACTATGTAAACCTACTTAACTGATTACACAGGAGAGAGAGGGAGAGAGAGAGAGAAGAGAGAAGAAAAAGAACGATGAAGAGAAAAAAATATGCAGATGTGAATAAATCACCCTAGAGATGCAAACATAAAAAGGAAAAAAATCAGCAAACAAACTTATGCTCAATCAAGCATAAACTGACATACAAAATTAGCAATACATCATGAACCGTAATCAATGTAAAAAAACAAGTAATGCCATCAACAAACATACGCACGTCACACAATTACAATTAAATACGTATATCAACATGCATATAAAATGAAAGCAAAAATAAATTGTTAAAACAACGGAGTATAATGAAGCTACGTGCCAACACTCAGCACATAAAAACAAATCTCATAAAAAAGAGGACAGGATTAAGACAAAAGAAAATACGATTCGTAAAAGAGTCTGTCCGAATTAAGTAATTAATGTTCAGTGAAAAAGGAAAAACTAATATGAATAAGAAGAACTCATCCAGATCCCTCGTAGATGACCGGTAGCGCTGTACAGTCCATATAATGATGTCGCTGGTTGAAGACGACTGATCAATGAACAGGAGTCACAGCCAGGTACAGCACAGGTTGACTCACATTAAAATAGCAGGAGGCAAACAGTACAAGTCAGCGATGAAAGTAGATCCCCGATGAAGAAGAACAGCTCATCCAAGGTAATAAAGGTTGATTCTCCAGCAGTGGCGAACAGCTTACATGTACATTAAAACACAAAACACTCTATCAGGTGATGATGCCGTGATGGTGAATGAGGAAAGTGATGATAAATATAGTTCACTGTGTAAATTCACTTTCAACAGTGGGGAATTATTGTGTCCACAAGCAGGGTCGAGCCTTCTACAAGTATGATGCACAAAGGCTGTTCCACAGAAGAGATATATAACTGTCTCGAGATGATCCACAGTCGAGAAACAAATGGTATAAACAGTCCACAAACTGCAAAATCCAGGGCGGTATAATGTGGAGATGGGCTCGTCCAATCCCACCTGCAGAAGAATGGGCTCGATTAATCAATCCCACCGCTGCCACCAGAATGTAACACCTTTATTTTGTAGCGTTGATTGTTCTTCGATGGCGTAATCGGTGTTACATTGGTATTAAATGTTTTCTCGACGCTCCAAAGAAAGGACCAAGAGACCAGTTCATATAAGCATCCAAATCCAGGCTCTTTATTTAGTCACAAGAGGATATAACGCTTTACAGGAATATGATATATTAATAGGTACTCCCCATCAAACGGCCATATATTGCCCCTAAAGAGGGATGGCAAGGGAGACCAACGCTTTGTGTCTATACCCGAAGAGGGTGAAAGAGAGAACTCTTGACCAAAGCACATGGTCACTTTTATAATACATCTATACTCGAAGGAGGGGCTTAATCTACAATATTCAAATATTCAAAATAGAGGGATTCAGATTATAATAAAACAAAGGAGTAGGTTAGTAATGACCACTGTCAATCCATGGGTCACTGACACCAGTGACTCACATTTTACATGATGGGGATGATGGGGGAGAAACTTAGCACTGGTAGACAATGGGGAGACAAGTTATCCAGAAATGTTTATGGGAGAGGTTAGGCTCCTAGGGAGGTAGGGTGTGTAGACTGACCACAGGATGTGATGACCAGTCGGGGTGGACAAAATTCTGGGAATAGCAATGAAGGAGTTTTCCCTCATGTCCGTGTGGTTGAAGCTTGGGTTTGAAGCAACAACACTCTTCCATTTGATATATTACACTACTGCTCCCCTTTGAAGTCATGCGCGGCACCGCCGAGAAGTCATGCGTTCAACTACAGGTGTTACCCATGTGCTTTGACAAAAGAGAGCATCAATAATCGAGACTACGGCTCTCACATCTAGAAATATTTGCTCCTACTACAATTCGCTCTCTCTTTCAATGTGATGGCAACAATGAATTTGTGTACCTTGAATTGGAGCAGCGAATCAAAATGCAGTGTAAAACTCACAATTTTAACAGCAAATAGTTTAAAAACACGCTGGAACACGCTTTAACGGAGTACTTTATTTGAAAGATCAAGATATCCCTTATTAAAAGATAGAAAATTAACATGCGGAAATGTGCGCATTATAGGAAAATATTAGGTTTTTAAGAGGGCCTAATTTTCATTTCATTTCGATTTGCGAATTACGAAGAAACTAGAAATATATGTTAATAACATTGAATTCTTTCCTAAACTATTCTAAATCAATTCGAGTATTTCATTTAAAATTTTGCGGTGAAATAAAGCTTGTAATTCAACGAAAGGTGAAATGCGTTCTTCGTCTCCGAACTTCGTCTTGCAACTAGAGCGGTGCCGAGCATGACTTCAAAGCGTAGTGGAATGCTAGACATCCCATTGTAACGCCTTGAACCCAAACGTAAATGTGTTTGCATGAATTACGAAGAGTTGCCACTCCATCTCTGTAACACCTCCCTGGTTTGACCAAGGAGGTATGCCTCCGTGGTTTGACATTGAACGATAAATAGTGTTATAATTTAAGCCTCTGGATGACAACGCGACGTTATACAGTACTGTCTTCTAATGGCACAATAAAGATAAAGGCTTAGACATTCTTCTCGTAAGTGCTAAAGAGAGACCCCGCCACTTGTTGGACGTCAAACTTTCACGGTGCGAACAAAAATGGTGGCCTCCTAGGAAAGCGCTCACTTGGGAATCACTTACAAACAATGGAAGGGCACCAATGATTCCACCCATAAAAGATATACACGTGCTGATAATAGATCTTTATAGATCCATCGCTTAAGATGATTTGAGCAACTTCCAACGTCTATAGGATGAGATCAACAGCTATATACAGTAATGATACTGATGATGACGGTGGGCGATGACGTTTAACTATCAAGAATGATGACGATGATAATTAGAATGATGACTATTATTTTCATCAGTATTGTTATTACCAATGTTATTTTGTCATAACCATCGTCGTCATCAATATTCATTATCATTATCATCATAATTGTTTTCCTCATTTTGATCATCTGGCGTCATCCTGAATCGCAAACATCGTCGTTCCATGATTTGATTATGGTCATTATCCGGGGTCATCACATCACATAATTTATTTCAAGTCTTTACATAAATCTCAGAATGACCAAAGTCGATCATAATGTAGCTTTAAGGGACTTTCAAAGAGAAGTAAAATTCACTTCATGAAGTCTCTCACAAGAGTGTCCTAAAAGAGCGGAAAGTCGCTCATGACCTTCTATCATGAAACGAAACCCTGATTAATATTAATTTATCATGTGTGAAATCTTTAATCAGTGTTTAATAAGATGTTTGATTGAAAATGCACAATCCCTCTGATCTTCAGGAATATGTATACTTCTATATCAGTCCTAAACATAATATGCGTGAGTGAGATTTTTTTTTTTATTCCAGAGGAGTCGTGAGGTCTATAGTTGAAGCATTAGAAATTGAAAAACTTCTTTTTTCTTTCGGAAAAGATCAACTATTTGTTACTGGAGATAAAATCTAAATTGAATTATGTTTACGGAGAATATTATCACAAAAATTGCAACTGTATCTCTTTTGAAATATCTACATTTCAAACGATCGTATGTGAAGAAATGTCTGAGAGCAGGGGCTCGGATCAAGGAATTTCTTAAAGGGGGCGCACCCCCCCCCCCCCCCCCACACACACACACACACTTTCGTTTTATTTCTTTTGTTTTAAGAAAAAATAAAGGGGGTGGCGTAGGTGGCGCGCGCCCGGTGCGCCTCCGCCTAGATCCGCCACTGAAGAGCATGGAGTGAACTGAGGAAGCAGGATCTTTGATGAAGCCACCTTTTTCTTTTCTGTATTCATAAATCGCTGTATTCATCTTCCGGAAGTAAAACTTTCACCTTACTGGTGTCGACTTCCATCCAGCCAGCCACATTAGAGGCCAACCATGCCAGAAGGAGCGCTGTGAATTTATTGATCTTATTATTCTGAATCATAAATCACTGGACATTATACATTCTTCATCAGCCTGCAATATCCAAAGGATTATATTATTATGTATTATAGATTAATTCTAAATTTCTAGATTCCGTCAGAATCACTTTACTGTTCTGTTTTAGTTTGTTTATAAATTCAAGCTGACTGTGTTCATTTTCATCTGTATTACGTTGAATCAAATACAAAGACTAAATTTACATAGTGTCTATGTTACCTGTTGGGGGTACGGATGAACTCCTTTATTCCAGTAACTGGTAACAGCGCCATCTCCGGGCCGTATTCGCACACTAAAACTGAAGCCTGAAAAAAGAGGAGAGACAATCTTTGGTTCACGGAGCAACCGCAAGCGAAGCCCATGCTTTCATCCGAGCTAGCTGTGCATGTTTGAGACAACCGCGTACCGTGTCTTGCTTTCACACAGAAACCAGCGAGGTGAAACGGGACTACCGGTGGGATCCAGCGTCTTTGTCGATACCGGGCAAGCTCTTTGTTTTTCAAATTGCCTGAGGAACGTGACATTATCGGAAGACTGTCCTCTGTGATAAAACGTGCGGACACGGATCTCATTGTGCTACTAAAAACGTAGGTATGCTTTTTACTCCCATCCATATTGCGAGTTAGAATTTGTTTGCAGGTATCTTCGTCACCTGTGGAGTAAAAGCCCAGATACCAAGTTTTCGTGGTGTTTCTTGACCTGTCATTGCGCCCAGCGCTCCCGCTCAGCGTGGGCTTGCGCGCCGCTGAGTGTCCGTCTGACGTTACAGTGATGGGGTGATGGGAGGCAACGGCTGTTGTTAGGGCCATAGTCTTGGTACCTGGGATCCTCCTCTTCAAATGAAAGTACCAGTGGACTACCAGTATTACCACATCGTATTCTAACTCTGGTAGTTTCATATGTTTTTGAAAGTGCTGTACATTTGTACATATCATCGAGATGTGCCTCGGAAAGTCAAACCACTTTCCGCAGTTCATGCATCAATATTGAACGCAGGCAGGCAGACAGAGTTTCTACACTCTAGATCTACACGTACTTACATGGCTTAAGTTAGACGCTACCTGGCTGGTCTGGAATGCCAGATGTCAAGAATTAATGCACATAGCAATGGGATGCAGTGCGTAGATTATAATTCAGTTCAGTTCCATTTAAATGTGTAAACCTTTGCTTTTAGGGTAAATATCTGTCCATCAGCATTTCCAGAATATTCTTCCTTTCTAGTGAGGTGTATCATCATACTTCCAGGTGATGTGCGGTGTGCTCTGCAATTGCTTCATAAAAACTAGATCTAATTACTTGAAAGTAAAAAAAAAAATAAAAAAATAAAAAATCATGCATCCTTCTTTCCCGGAGCTGAATTTTTTGCACTCCCTCTTTGAATTGAATGATTTGAAACAGTTTTGGAACAGATTCATTGACCGTATGATATTCCACCACGTGTGTGGCAAAGAATCTTATAATTGATACATAATACACATTTCTCTAAATTACAGAGTGCCGTACGCGTAGATGCTACCAAAAGAAGTGTGTTTTGTTGAATTGGAGGACTCATATAAAATCAGTTACAAAGTCACATTACATATCTTGTATTCTCTCCAACTGTTGACTTACTAGAAGGCCAAAGGCCTATACTGAAATACAATGCATGCAACAAGTAGGGCCTGTTGGTGTCATTTATCATCCGTGATACTGTACAAGCTGAAATTTTCGCAGTGGTTTTATTTTCGCGAATTGCCTTTGAACCGCGAAAATAACAACACGCGAAAATAACAACACGCAAATAGTTACGTTCAGTTAGACCGTCGCAACCGCGAAATTAACAACACACACAAATGTCCTCCAAGTAGCAATTCGCGAAAATATCTGTACGCAAAAATTTCAGCTCGTACAGTATTAACCAATCCACACAGGTGTAATGTACACTGTACCATCTGTGGGTAGATCAGGATCTTGATGTTTTGACACATGATATCAATATGTTAAATCAAGTGTGACACGTTGACCATATTTAAATGATTTTAATTCTTCTTGTTTAATACATGTATTCAAATATGTTCAGCATATGCAAGTGTCCAGTGTAATTTTCACCTTTGAGAAGTAGATCTCATGAACTATTGCCAAGGGAAGTTGCTGTGTGGCCCAGTATTTGTGATAGCATCCCAAAGTGTCAGAATTGTGATGCCATTGTTAGCTCAATGTGCTCTGATGTCCTCCCTTCACGCCCTCTTAGGTTTTGTAGAAAATCACTCCCAAGCAGCTTTTGAAGAATAAAAGATTACATTTGTAGGTCCCAACCAGGGAGGTGGCATCCTTGGTCCCAACTGCATGTATTGTATAGGCCCTATTCAATGATGACTGTCGTGGCAAGCCTTCGTTGCTGTACTGAGAAGGAAGATGATGTTGACTCCATGCTGTACTCAAAAAGTAAACTCGATGCCATTTAGATTACTTTAATGTACATATTATAATGCTCACATATTAATGAGGAACAGAAAGAACGCCCATTTGTAGGAATACCACGATATTAACAGAACGAAATTGCAGGCAATATCAACTGAAAAAAAAAGGTGAATAGAAGTTTGTTTCTATTCTGATCTCAGCTATGTAACTAAAATCACATTGTTGATTGGACACCCCTAGACCTCTACAGGGAAAGTTATTTTAGTAACAAGAAAATGAAGCAGACAACCTGATTGTGCTGATTTAAAAAAAAAAAGAGAGAGAAAAAAGTAGTTTGATATTTGTTTTTGTTTTTGTTTTTCTCAGGATACGTCTTTGGAGTCTTTAATAACCCTTTTAGTATATTGGGAAGTGTTTCTTCCTTTTACTTGTCCTACTGTATAACATGCAGTATATAATTGCGTAAATTCACAATTTGATACAAACTGTGGTGTGGTGGTGTTATGTAGTAAACCTTCATAAATGCCATACTGTCATGCTGTATCACTCCAGAAAAAAAAGTAGGAAGTTTGCAGTGTAAAATGCAACTCAAAGTATGTTAGACTACAAAGGTTATTCTAATCTCATCTGTCTGTGTCAATACACTGTAGGTACACATTTTATATTCTACTTGTATGCAGAAACAATAAATCTTATGGCGTTTAAACTGACAAGGTACTACTCTGAAATATATACATGCACAGACAAGAATTTCATACCAGTTGGTGTCTGGCTGATGAAATACACGTATATGCTGACTAATTGGCAGGAATGTATATATTTACCTGAAACAAAATACCACGATAACAAAAAGTTGTAGAGGTTGGCATGATGTAGCTCCAAGAAGTAGGCATTGTTTCTGCTTTCCTCGCTGCTTTCTCCCACTGTGTTGGGCCGCATGCCAGAAATTCCAGCAAAATTTTTGTGCATTAGGCAGCCCAGTGGTGTGGCTTAATGTTTTCTGAGTTTTAGGCATCATTCCTCTTCCCTGCCTACCCTGGCATAATTGTAACAAGCACCAGTGAGTGGTCCACCCCATACATGGACAGGAAAGGTCATTTGAAATTCAAATATCCCCTGCCTGAAACCATCTAAATTCCTGCAGCAGCAGCAGCAGCAGCAGAGAAAATTTTGTGGTAATTGCTGAATTTAGCATTGCAAGTGACCTTTGTATCTTAGGCCACACTCCATAAGCAAGCCATGTGATTTTGTACATTCAGTACATATGTATAATATACCAAATATAGAGTAAACTCCAGCTTTTTGCTTGCTTACATACAGCGTGTGATAAGATTTTAGTGCAGTCATATCTAACTTTTTTATATCTCCCCTTGACCGCAGTGCATTTGAACACCATGTCAAAAACTATAAACCAAAACAAATAAACATTGAGCAACCAGGCTAATCACAACACAGAGCACATCAACCATTTTGCAATTTACTCTAAAATGATGAGGAAGTATACATGATAAAGGCCTACTAAAGGTATATTTTCATGGTGCAATTTTGTAGGAAAGCTGCTGCATTTCTTGGATGCCAACTATCAAGTATAATGTACTAGCTAAGCATAGAAATCAACCTAGTGGAGCTAGCATCATAGAATTCTGGAGTGCAGAATGCTTACTGGTTGCCTTGGCAACACATCAATACTTGATAGAGCCCTGATTTGAATAATAAATTTTGGGAAATGGTGACCTCTTGATTATAAATTTGTTCAAGTTTGTTTCGTGGGTTTGTTTTGTTTTGTTTTTGTTTTTTTGGTTTGTTTCTCAGCAAAATACTTGCATAATTCACAATTACACCAACAGTATAATGGAAGGAAAGCTGTTTTTCTGTGATTTGACATCAGTTTTATATTTATTTATTTATTTATTCAGTGTTCTTTACCTAGGGTAGCACCATTAGTGGTTTATACGCTTCATGTGTTATATTTCATGGAAATGGACTGTATTCCACACTTTGTTATGGCAGAGAACCATTGATGCATGAAATGTATTCAGATTAGAATCTGTAAAATGTTGCCCTATGATTCATTGTTTACTTAGAATTCCTTTTATTGTCGAGCCCACTGGAGGTGCGGGGAGACTAAAGGGATCGCCTGCGGTGTCTGTCCGTCCGTCGTCCATCTGTAACGGTAGAAAAACTTGAATGACTCTCTACTGAGGACTTTTAGGGCTCAATGTTCAAGTTTTTACGGCGCGTTTCTTAACTTTTGATCCATATGTCGTTTGTGACCAAACTTGGCTGGTAAATGTCCCTTGGGGGAGTTGAAGGTCACCACAAGGTCAAAGGTCATAGGCGGGGTCAATGAACTTCCAGGATTTAGAAAAACATTTCTTCTACGCGAATGGGCGAGACACATTTTGGCACTTGCCTTATTGAATTCTTCTTTTACGACAGTGCCTGCAATCTGTTAATTTGGTCACCTGTGACATGATATGTTTTCCTATTACAAGGCATTTGTCTTTAATGCCCAGCTACTTTATGGAATAATTTACCTCAGAAATTAAGACAAGTCAGTAATATAAATAGATTTAAGTCTGCTTTGAAAACACATTTGTTTACGGTGTAAGCAAACATGAAACTCGTTACCATCACTGTAATTGGAATTGCATGATGTGCATAATCATTTCATTATTTTCATAGGGACATTATCACTTTGTGTTATGCACTATATAAGCACTGTCAACTATAGTTATAATTATAATTTAGGCTGCATAAGATAATCATGTAAAAAGCTATTAACTTGATAACATGAAATAGCTGAATTGATGTCAGTTGTGAGGTAGATGAAATACATAGTATGAGCTTATACCTTGCGATTAAATTGCTTGCAGAAATCATTTTCTTCACATAAATTGTCCAATTTAGCTCCTGTAGCTTGCAAATCATATCATTTTACAAACTGTTTAATTCAATTACTGCAAATTCAGGTTTTTATTTTTATTTTTCCTATTCAAGATATAAACCCAACTTAATAGGGATCAGTGAGCTCAACCACCTTAACTGACTGTGGTCAAATTCAACTGACCAAAAAGCAAAAGGCTTTTGTGTGTACAATTGGATGATGTATTATTTAGTATATGTATGCATGTACATTTATTAGTCCAGATTGTGGATCTGCATACTCAGTGGCCAGAGTTATTTGCTCAGAGCATCAAGCCTAATAGTGGAAGCTAGTGGACTATCTGTTAAATTGCACCATAGGCCGCACCACCAGACAGATTTAATGCATTCAGTATTGGACACATTGATGCAAGGCTTGGATACCCCATAGATTTGACTCTACAGCAGAAGTATTTTGCTTGTAGAAGCATTCTGCTGGCATGAAAAATCACTGTGGTACATTACTGACAAAGGAGACATCTGTGGATATGTCCATTGTGGATTTTATTCCATTGCCAGTGCTCTTTTCCATATCAGCTGGATGGGGGATGGGGGGGGGGGGGAGTGGTAGAGTGAGGAATGAAAATGAAGCATTCTAACCAACCTTCGCATTATACCTTTGTCTGTATTGATAACATGGTCTTCACTCGCTTTCACTCATACTGCCACGACAGCACGATAACCATGTGAAGGCCTATACCTCTAGCCGCAGAGCCATGGTAACTACCTACATCTCGTTGTTGCCACGAGAGATTTACAAGTATGTATGTCAAATCAAATATGCATCAGCAGCTATGCGAGTGGAGAAGATACCTGGTATATTTGTTTTTGTCATTCTATAACCTACGTACACTGCCAGGCTACAAACAAGTTTTTGTATTAGAAGAGAGCGAGAATGAGAGATTTGTATTGAATCAAATCTGCATGATAGTTGTGTGAAGACCCACACTGAATACCTCCAGCCAAAGAACCATGATAGCATCTTCCCCCATCTACGGATTGTAACATACATTTCATTTCATTTCATTTCAATTTATTTTCATATTTTCTCACATATATCACAATATAAAGTAAATTAATGCGAAATTTATACAGAACATATTTCAAAATAGAACTTCACCGGAATGTTCAAAAGTTTGTCTTGGTATACACAAGGTCTGTATACATGCGAGTTAAACTGAGATCATAATGCGAAAAATATGATGGGGCCTGCGTAAAAGCATGCTTGTATAGAGCCGCAGGTCTGATAAAATCAGATTAGGGGAAACATAAGTACAAATATTTATTTAGACCATACTATAACTGGGGGATCCGATTAAAACGAACAAAGATCAAATCAAATAAGTGTTACTAAATAAAATACAGAATAAAATACAGAAAGGTCACATGTTGCAACTATACCCTACTACAAATAAGGACATTGAGAGAACAACGACTGAGATTGTCAGGATTTAAGTGGGTGTGGAGGTATAGATGATGACGTAACAGTTTGGCATAAATACATAAATGGAAGGTGGGCTAATAGAATTTTGTCGTGAATACAAAATATACACACAAGGACAATGGAGCTCAGGAGTCAAAATTCCAGCGGAGTCCTAAACCATGCAGGCCGTGTGACCATGGTAACAGACAGCTGCCACGCTCAAGAATTCCAACAATCGAATGTAACAGTAAGTGCTTAGAGAGCGCAACAGGCAGACTGATCGAAAATAATAATGTATATGGTTAGGATTCCGTCGGACTACTAATAGAAGTTAAATAAGATAGACAAGGGGGAAAATACTGAGCAACAAGTACTATACAATATGCATGCCGTAGCTGCTCAAAAGATATTGTTTTAATTTTCGTTTGAATGAGGCTAAAGTGGTGCAGCTTGTAAGTTCCGTAGGGAACTTTGTAGCCATGAGAGATTCGTGTCAAATCAAATCTGCATCAATGGGCAGAGACAGGCTAGTGGACAAATATTTGTTTTGTTTGCTTGTTTGTTTGTTTATTTTTCATACCTTAGCCTATACTGGCAGGATGAATTATGTAATTCTGATTTTATATGTCAATATTCAGATCAGCCTTTCTGTGATCAAATGTAGCGGAAAAGGATAAAAAATCAGCGAAAGCCAAATGAAGTTAATCAGAACCTAAATTGTAAGCAACACTATGAGTTGCAGTCATGGTGTAGCAATGTGTGATGCAGATATCATGACCCTTTTCATGTTTCTATGGATACTTACCCCACCCTACTGTTATCTCAGAAGGTAGAGGATGTCTTCCTTCGAAATGGGTGACACATTGATACCCAGGCAACTTTGAATGCAGATTGTCAATTAAATGTTTAGTGATTCCTGTTCTAAGTTAATCCATCACTTATGAATGATGTAGAAATTTCCCCACTTGTATAAACATTTATGTAAAGAGATTATTTTAAGGCATCATTAAAACATTATTATCTGTGCTGTAGTCAACATGACTGCGAAAGACATGGTCCCTTTTCAACTTCCGTAATCGGCTACTTTCAGGTTTAATTAGGTATGATGGCAAGTGTGCAGGGAGTTTTAATGTAAACACTTAATACCAACAAGTGTGCTACAAATTAGTCGTACGAAGATTAAACACTGCCCAGATGTGTACACAATGGAGTGACAGGAGAAGCTATGTGTCAACAATTGGGTATCACCAGAGGATTAGCACAATGATAACCTCTTCTTTATCATGATCAATGTTTCGACTCTTATTGATTTCTCATCGTGGAAATTAAAGAACTGTTCTCAGTTGAAAAAGATTGTGACATCAAAATTTGTGATGATGGACATTTTGCATTCACATGCTTCGGACAAATTTTACACGTACAGTAGGCATGCCACATGTGCGTATAGAGATGAAATGCTTCCAGCTGAGTGATTTTCTTCTCTTTTTTTTTTTTTTTTGTTGTTTTTTGTCTGTGGCCATGTGTGAGTGGTCTCAATCAGTTTTTGATGATGATAATTTCCTCAGTATTATTCTTACAGTTATTTTTTAATGAATTACTTTCATTTCCCAATGACGAGTTAGTGCAAACCAACTCTTTCCTGCTTCGTGTGAAGAAACTGTACATAAAATGCATTTCAAAGAAATGGGAAATACCACCTATTTTAAATGCCAGAGTGCACAAACCTTGGCATTGCATTGTTGCATGAGGTCATTTAGAATTTTTTTCTGAAATTTACTTTGTGATCTGTGTATGATCCCCCGCTGATGAGAACCAAATTTTCCACCCATTATTCGATCATTTCTAATCTAACCATCATAATCAGCCATTCATTCTGGCCGTAGTGAAGTGTAGGAAGTGATTGAGACTGAATGCTTGAGAAATCTTACTCTATTTCCCCTTGCACAAGTTCTCTTGTAGGTGATTAGTTGCAGATTTATGAAAACTGGATTTCAAAATGCATTCATGATCTGCTTTTTCTTCTTTTTGTGCAATTTGTGTGTGAATGCACAGTTTAAATGCAAAATGATCAAATGATTATAAAATTGATTTCAGAAGGACATTATTATATTCAGTGATATGAATTCTGCTTTGCTGGACCCATGATTAAAATGACTACATGAAAGCAAATTTATCTTCATCATGGAATCATAACTTAGTTTTGAATGTCATCTTGCAGTCTATATTGACTTTTGTTCACAGAAAGGTCAAATGGCATTGTATAGCTGTATAGCTGGAAAATACCAGAGATATTTGGCAAAGCATACATTAGGTAGTTATATGAGAAAATTTTACTCTTTGCTATGAGATGAATTTTGAATTTCATTTGTGTGTTTGTTGATGTACACACTATGCATTAGTACTCGACACATTATTTTCCAGCTGAATGCGGATGACATATTCTGTGACTAGTGCCGCAGGTATAGTGATTGGGAAGCTAATGAAACTGTATGATAGCATGGTGTTGAATTTGAAGGCGACATTAAATATTCATCTCCTTCCTCCGGCTGCTGCCCTCGCTTGTTCAGCCTGCAATCTTGTTTCACGTCATTTGCATCACAAAGGCAAGATGATTGTTAGCGATGTGGTCCAGCCCCATCAGTCAGGCTCTGCTATTTGTGTTCAGTCAAATGTGAAGTAATGAAAATGAGGAGTTACTGGGATACTGAAAGGCATCAAAACAAGTGGATTATAATGAATTTCAAATTAGAAATATGGCCATTCATACAGATCAAGTATATTCACTTGGGATTTTTGGATGATTTTTTATTTTTTAAAGTACTGACACAAGCCATTCAGGTCAATGACCCAATGTAGTAGACTGCTTGATTTCCTAGTTCTGCTAACCTTTTCTGTTCCTGTAAATTCTAAAATCACACAACACATAAACTGCATGACTTCAATTTATTGAGACAGTCCTTTACTTCATTGTATCTCACTTCTTCCTGTAGTCTTCTTTATTTCATGAATATAAAGCCATTCATGATTTCAGTTTTTGTGTAAATATGACAGTTTGCTGAAGAGCACAATTTTGTTCAAAGTTGAAACTCAAAGTAGTGCAGTATTTACCCTGCCCAAGTCCAGCCACTACATTTTTAAATGTGTGAGACATATTTCAGATGTTCTGCGATGAGATTTGGTATATTTCCATGCATAATGTCTATGTCTTGCCTGAAAGCCAAGTACTACAAAAACAGAAACATTCACATAGGCCTTTTTCATGACATGGAACTTTAATGTAGTGCTGTGCATGAAAAAAAAAAAGAGTATACCATATACAACGTATGTACTGGATTATGTAAACGAAAGCTCTGTGTGCATTTTACTTTCATAAGTCTTGGTTCCTCGCAAAATTAGTGAAAGTTTCATGCACATGAAAATATTGTAGTATTATGTTCTTATGGTAGCATGTTGTTACTGTGGGCAACTTGGTATAAATTCTCATTTCATCTGCAACTGCTTTTCTTTCTTTTCTTTATTCATTCATTTGTTTATTAATTCAATTCATCATCTCTTGTATGAATCAAATGTCCAGGGCTGTGTTTATCATCTTTCCCCAGTTTGAAACGGCTTTCCATACCCACTATCAAAAGTTGTTTCCAAAGCCCTTTACAAACGCCTTCCAAAATAAGAACTTTGCGTTTATCAACTCATCGCCAACACAAAAACTGGCCTTGTCACTGCGCAGCTGCATTGCGCCGTTTGACCAGAGGTGAAGGGGTCATATACGGCACGCACTTTTACAGTACAAAGTCGTTCCAAAACAGCTTTGCGTTTATCTCGCTTCTAGAAACACATTTTTTGGCTAAAACCTGTTTCGAAAAGCACAAATTTGCTGTTTTCAAAAAGGCTTTCCGAACCCCATAATCAAAACAGCGTTGCGTTTATCATCTCTAAAAAAATCCCTGAAAGCCATTTGGGAAACCAGTTTCTGCCGGAAAAAAAAAAAGGGTGGATAAACGCACCCCAGAATGAATATTCCATTCCTTTAAAGTTTGCATTATTTTGTGCACACCTGGTTGTGCAAGTACAGTGTAAGTGATGAAATGCTTCATTGCATTTGTGCTGGAAATACAATGTATGTGAATCGGTATCATGTGACAGTTGAATGCACCTCTTTCTACGTGCAGTGTATCTCCTTACCTCCTTCATATGTGTGAAAAAAAAACCCACTAAACACGGTTAATCACTCCGATCTCATCTACATCATCCAGATTTTTAGTCTCAAGGAAGGACAGAAAGTGATGACTAATTACATGCCATTGTCGTAATTATTTAAACCTCCCGTGCCTGCATCACAGCAGTGATTCCTATGGCAACGACGGAGCTCATCGGAAGTTTCCCCACAGGCTGGTAGGATGCATCAAGGATTGAATCTGTGTCCGTGCCATAGATGTAGCATCCATTACCAACAGGTTCTCGTGATTCCTTGGCTACGATGTGATTCATACAAATGTACATCCACAGGTTAGCGCAGTGGGGAATGTGAAACCCTTGCTACTATTAAGCACATCATAGTTACACGTGTACAGTGTACTGCTGAGATGCATTTTATGTGCTGTTGTTATGGGTGGCCATTCGTAGCCTTTCAGTAAGACAGGACTGGGCATTTGCGGTGGCCGGGGACCACTAAATTTAATGTTGGGCCATCAAGGTTATCCTGTGGTGGCCCGATCGGGCAGCTAAAATTCAAAATGAAATTTTATATTTCCTTTTATGTTGGGCCACTGCATTTCTTTTTTGGGCCACCAAAATTTCATATTCAAAGAGTTTCGTGGCCCAAACAGGCCACCAGAGAAAAATGTTAGTGTCAAGCCCTGATATATTTTAACAATTCCAAATCATTCAATAAAGCAATGGACCTATCCCAGCATGGTATTGGTAGGTTTCTTACCTCAGGAAATCCATTGAACTCTACTTCCAAGGTAATTAGACCTCAATGAGAGGAAATTTTTCGAACATTTTCATTTCCTGCGTCCAAGGATTCAGAGGTTATGAGTGCATAAAGAGAAAAAAAAAATGTACTGAATAGATATGCTACAACTTTGCAATGGCAGTGGTAAATTGAATTGCAACACTCTCTTTTGTAAATTTTACTGCTTAACAGTTGACGAATGCATCATCTTTGAAATACTCTTATGTGTTTCGAGGCAATTAACCCGTTAAAGACTAGTCCCAAGTATACTTGGTCAGGTGTCTATGGAAATTTTGTGTGGTAGCAAAATCAGTTTGTCCTTGAATGGGGTGATAACCTTTCTCCATCCTACATCACAGAACTTATTCTCAGATGTTGTCAAGCTCGTAGCTTGTGCTCCTCCTCACAAAATATCCCATCAGCGACAACGCAGATACTTAGAAGAGAGGAAGCATTCTACTCGCTTATTGGCTTGCTCAATTTATTATACTTCTGCCAATCCCATATGAAAAAAATGAGATATCCCTCCCCCTTCTGTCTGACTTTTCTCCAATCTAATCTTTTTTTTCTTTTCTTTTTTTAATGGGACATACTGCACAGTGTTGAAATTTTCGCGCATTTCGCGCAAACACAAAAATAAAAGCACGCAAATATCTTTGCTTGCTACATGTTCCAGTACTTAATGTCTTGATTTCTTGGAATTAAAACCACGCGAAACTTATCTTACCCGGCCGAGCAGGAAAAATTACTCATGCAAAAATATCCTATCCACTTTTACAGTATTGTTACAGGTGGGAGCAAGATGGCTCTGTTTCATGGAAATCTTATGAGAGACTTTTCACTCATAAGACACACTTATGAGCGACTTCATGAAATGGATTTTACTTCTCTATGAAAGTCTCTCATAGCTACATACTGTATGAGCGACTTTCGCCGTTCCTAGGTTTAATGCAAAGACTTTTTATGTGATGACTTCATGACACGGACCCCTGGAGCATCGACGCCAAGGTTGCTCGTGTAGCTGCAACATGCAATGGGGTTTAGTTTTGCAGACTACAGCCTCTGTGTTGGGGTCGGATATGAGCTGGTGATAATATCGGCACTTTACAGGATGATGATCAAAGCCTATGTGACGTGATGCGGTGTTGTAAATGATAGAGTGATAATGCAATGAAGTATCTAAGCACCTCGCAATGTACACATGTGAAATTAAGGGTACACCATCAGTAAACCTTGCCCTTTTTAAAGGGGTATTGTGTTGCTTACAAAGATAGAATTCCTGTGGGCATGCTACTGCATTGCATGGGATTTTATCAAGGGGCTTCAACAGCTCCTTGATTTTATGCTTTTGTCCATCTGCTCTGTCAGGGGATCTCTTAATTTTGTGTTGTTGATTTTTGTTTTGTTTTGTTTTTTGCTTTTTACGACAGAAATCATTTCAGTGTGAAAATCATTCATGCATTAGGTATAGCCCCGAAGAGTATGGTGGAAAACTTTCATCAGAGATGTGAGAGAATTCTGATGGAATATGGTTGTGACCACATCTACCATGAAATACTGAGCTGCTGCTCATATGTAGGTTAAACAGTAAATTAAGAAGGTTTATTGGATCTTGGTTTGTTGTTGTTTTTTTAAGGCAGACAGAGAATAGTGTGAGTACTGTAGGAGCAACGAAATGACTATGACTCAAAAATTATAATTCGTTTTCTGCCAGGAAACCCACATTTTGTGTGTTTATCGTACAGTGAAGCAATTTTTCAGACTTCCCTGATTCTGTGTTCATAGCTTTGTTTGCTTGTTTGTTTGTTTTTTCAAGATATGTATGGAAGGTTGGCAAATCATTGTGTAGCTAAATTAATGCAAAACCTAACAAGTAAATATTTTACAAATTATATTGACTGTGGTTAAAACTAACACTGTATTTGCCCAGAGCAGTTTTAACAATGACCTGAAAGAAAGCAGTCTAATTTATTTTACATGCCACATTCCACTTAATTTTTGAGGCATTTATGCTAAATTAGGGCATTAGTGCTACCAGCAGAGAAAACAAACAAAATTATATAAAATAGCATTTCATGATGCTCAAATATAGATACATGTGCAAGATATGCATATGCACATCTTGATAAGCTACTAGATGACTTCTGGGCAGTATAGTGAAAACTATTGACTGTACATTGGACCAATCAGAATCAAGGATTCATCAGATTTGAGGCATATAATACAAAATAGGGTTGCTTAAAAGTAATGACTTCTTTATTCTTTTTACATTTCACAGAGACCAGAGGTAGAGTGGAGATTTCTGGCACTGGCATCAGTATGATATAAACAAGGTACTATTCTTTCACTGAAGAGACTTGGTAAGCATCAACCCTTTGAATTTTGGCCACATATAGCATAGTAAAAATACTGCATATTAACACATTTTTATTTTGATGGCTTTTCAAGTCACTATGAAAACTTTATGAAATGTGATAGTTTTACTCCTCATTTGCTTGCTTAACCATATCTTTTCTAAAGTGAAGGTACACTGTTCATACAAAGAGAAATTAATGTATTGCAATTCAATTTGCATGTATTTTCTTATTCTTTGATACTTGATTTGTAGGCATGGACAGTATAATTTGATATGCTTGCTGTAAATCAAATTTTCCTGTGCATGTCATAGAGTAAATCAAAAGTATAAACATGGACTGTGCAATGGTTTAGACAAACTAGGTATTAGGACTCAGAGGCAACATTATACACAGTTTGTACATTTCATCAGATTTACTTTGCTGCCATAAAACACCTGTTAGCATCAATTTTCAGGGTAGAGCATATGGAGTGCCTGCTATAAAATAAAGGTGTGTTTGTCACAGTCTTCCCTCCCTCATCTCCAGTTCAACTACTTTTCCCAGCATACAGGTGTACCGATATACATAATGTGTGAATTGTTCCTACCAGCATAATCTTTCACCAGCAGCAAGGTATAGATGGCACAGACAAATTGCAACCAGTTTGGAACTCTGGAGCTACTCCCCTTGGTATCAGTGTAAATGTGTAAAATCTGCTATGTGCCGGCTGCCAGTGTGTACAAAGTTTGCCTTTTATGAGGGTATGAAGTTGTATCATTCCATGATGACACCTTTGATTGTTATTTTAGAGGTAGAAGGATGTTAATGCAATTATACAAGTTTTGTATGTTGTTGTTAGGTTGTGACTTGCTTCTCCAACTTCTGATATTTATTTTTTTTCCATGAGAGACAAGGGTATATTGTCGCAGTAGTAATGATGTGAGAGCATTTCTACTACACAAAGTTTTCAGCTATTGCTATACCTTTTCATATTTTTACAATGCATGGATTGAGTTAAAACAATTAATGGAGATGAATGGAACCTCAAAATTTCCATATGATTTGAACACCAAATCTCTGAATTTGAACCCATAGATGGTAAAAGATCTTATGAGATGAATTATTTTGGTTGTTGGTTTTGTTTGACACATGAGTATTCACTGGGTTCTGATGAGATCACAGAGGTTTTTGCCACATGTAAACTTCATCCTAGTGAAAAATTTAATGCAATTTTGTAATGACAAAGTTTGGTAGCATGTTAGGAGGCATGCCAAGTTTCACAGAGAGAATAATTTGAAAATGGAGAAGCTTTTAAGAGTTAAATGTCTACTCAATTTTGTGGGTGAGTATGAAACAGTTGAAGAGACTGGTTTAATGTTTAAATGTGTATAATTTCTCCTGGAGGACCTGGTTCATTCATCCTGCTGTTTTTCAAAACATTTGAATAGTCGGGATCAGTATGCATCATTGCATGAAGTAGCTCTGTTACAGCTCGTTTGCTGTTTTGTGTTTTGGGAGAGCTGTTGCTAAATTGGAATATAGACAGCTGGAATGTAATCTGGCCCATCAGTGTTCAAGTTTTGTTGTTGAATGGCTGAGGATGAGATGGTTCCAGTATCGTACAGGTGACCAATGGCGACCACTTTGCTTTGTGCATTTGTAGCTTTGCTTCTGGCTGTGACACAGGTCAGAAAGGTTACAGTTTGACCGCCATCCAGAGAGGATACATTGTATGCTGTAGGTCTCATTACCTTATCCTCTTGCAAGATATTGTGAGAATCCTCAAAAGTCCAATGGAGATACATAATGTATCTTGCCCACAAACATATCTATTTAGCTTAGCCTTGTCTGAAGACTATGTTGCTGTGTGGTGATATGGCCTTCTTTTCTGTTGAGGGTGATAAATGTTTGTTACAAATGTTACAAAATTTTTCCATGCCATAGAGCATCATGGCTGTTATTTTATGTGAGGGATACCATACAACTTTGGGTATATATGTCATTGTAGCGATGTTTGTTTGTTTGATTTGTATGAGATGAATATAAGCAAACTGATGAGAGAGGGGGTGAGGGAAGAAATTGTTCAGTTCTTTTGAGTTTGAGCTTCACAGTGAAAATGTACAGTTAAGTCTACAAGTAGTATTCCCATTACTGTTGCGTGAGTGACACTTGTTGCCTAACATTGGTAGCCATGTACGTATGGATGCTGTGATGGTTTCTACCACCTTGATACCAGTGTATATTATGGACCATAGGAAATAGGTTGGCCTATGTATGAAAATGCACGGCTTAATCCTGTATAATACACGACTATGTATAAAGTGTGGCTATCTGTAATTGTGTTTTCATTGATTTTGATCGACACTTGCCACACTTGCCCGCAATAAAAGATGGATGTTCACAGTACTGTACACACTTCTCCCCCATGCCGTCAGATACCAGTACTCCCACACACGCACACACACACACACAACCCCTGCTGGCAAAAATTCCATGTCTTAGAAAATCAATATATGTGAGTGCCTGCTGGAGATGTAATCAATTGGAGAATTACGCACGGCTTTAAAGCGATGCTTTGGCGTGACCTCACCAAGATATGATAGATCCGGGAGAGTTCACCTATAGTCTTCATTTAATATGGATACCTGTGGTTGCTTACTGCGGAGACTGCTTTGTCCATAAACAGTGATTCAAAGAATGCAAATGCTTGCCTGTTGTCCAACATGTTCTTGTACTATCAAGGCTATCAAAAACCTATGTGTTTTGTGTGTGCGTTTGTTTGTTTGTTTGTTTGGTTTTTTTTTTTGTGGGGGGGGGGGTGTCGGAAAAGAAGGGTTATTGGTATTCAAATGTTTAGAAAATGTTTGAAACAATTTCTGCCATTGTTAACTGATGATGTTCTTTTGTATATTCTCTGTTCTCTTGAGAACTTAGCTAGCTTATGATCAGAGACCATGCACTTTTCATTTAACCAGTTAATAGCACAAACTGATAGAGATGTCTATGACTTCTTCAACAGTTTAAAGTTGACGATGGCACTTTGCAGGTGGTGCATGCTGTACCAGCAAGTGTTTACTGTCATGCACAAATGGTGTCACGTCTTACACCTATACAGCCGTAATACACTGTGGAAATTTCTTGACCCTGTTACAGTTTAGGTTGAAACTTACCATAAAAAGTGCAATATATGTTAAAATATGGGATGAAATTTTCCTCTAAGAGAGAAAAGTGAATATCAGAAATATGAAAGTATCTGACAAAGGAAAGTTCAGCAAAATCAGGCAGCTTGATACATGCTACTCAAATAATAAATGTCAATACTACATGCACAAATGTGTATTTCTATTTTCAACTAGATAGGAGTGTGAACGACCATCATTTCTAGGAAAAATTGGCAGAAATTGTGCCACCAGACACCAGCAGTGAGATGTGCATGTGTGTATATGATAGGAAAACCAGAGGACCCCACCCTGAACATTGTGCCCCTGGCTTGAGCACTACTGTGATTGCTGGCTGTGTTTACACAGTACTGAGTGTTTACAGGGAATACGCTTTGCATTGTCATGCAGACTGTGGATAACATTGTTTCTACCGTTGTCACTATGCGGGTGAGAACGGAGTAGTGTACATTCACGTGGGATGCATTGAGCTTTTCTCGGCACTATTCTCCTCTTCCAGGCCTCAGAACAGAATTTAAACAAATCTGCACGATTTGATGGTATTCAAGGAACATCCAATTATAAAGGTACTGGCACTCATTGCGTTGGCACATTTGACATCACAATCCTGCTCTTATAAATGCAATTAAAGTTGTACTCTGCTATTAATTTTGTTAACTCAGTATTATATAAACAATAGAGTGTCACTCAAAGTGGGGAAAAAAATGACTCTTTTACAATTTGATAAGTGAAATGAAAGACATTATACGTCAAGTACAGTTGAAATTCAGTGAAGCCTAACACTGTTTTTGGATGCATGGTAACAACTTTTGTTGATTTCTTTCTAGTGTTCAATGGTATCTAGTCTATATTGGCAGACTCTTTTGAGCATTAGTGTTGTTTTCTGCTTAATTTGTTCTGTGCTTGTAGCTTACATTGATTAGACTATAGGCTCCCTATCATAAATTGAAAAATTATGAAACATTTCTGAAACATTTATGTACCCACTTTTTAAAAAACAGTGGAATTGAATTGTTACAAATATCTTGTGATATGTACAGCTGTTTTTTGAGAGCTGAACTGTTCATTGAAAATAGCACTGACAACATACTCTTCAGATGTTTCTGAAGTTTACATCAGAAATAGCTCCTATGAATCAATCAAATGATAACTGCCAACCGTGAAGGACAGACTACAGATCTGAAGGCAATGCAAACACTTGGAATGCACGAAACAAGTGCCAGTACTTGACACTTGGCTGTGTTCTCTTGTATGTAGTTTACCACCGGATTCTTGGCAAGCGTGATTTTTACTTGACTCTGAAGCATTTTTGCGTACATTCGATATTTGCACAGCTGTGATGCGATGATTTGCTGTGAACTCAGCATGCCCAGGTTACAGGCAGATTTATAATGCATTATTGATGCACACCGGCCTTCCATCTTCCGCAGTGATTAAGGTAGTATAATTTTATGTGTGTCATTGAAGGGGAAAGCGTCATTGAAGACAGCAATCCAGATACGTCTTGGCAATATCTGTGCTTATCAAGAGCTCATCTATAATACCATAGCATTATTTGGACTTTAAAGACCTAATAAAATGGTTTAGGCATTTTTTTCTCAATGATGTAATAATATTAAATGTTAAATTCTAAGTAATTCTATGGTTGTGCGGGTTTTTTTACTGTTCTGAATTTTGTTCTATATTTGTTAACATAATGGATGCAATTTCCTCGGTTTTGGAAAACTTGCTATACTTTCACCGCATGCGGCGCACTATCACTTCTAAATTGTGATGACGTCTAAGAACGGAGTCGTTCACGACCAGTCTAGCCGTAGCCAGCGAGCTGGCAAGGCTATGCTAGCGCAGCGCAGCGACAGCCGGCGCGCGGCCGGCGGCTGCTGCACTGGCTAGCGCTGGCGGGGGAGCGAGCTAGCGAGCGCATAGCAGGTGCTGCGCTGCATTGTCATTGGCTAAGCCTTTAGACAAAAGAATATTTAATGAACTGTATCGGATTTATTACTGCCAATAATACAGATTACAACTGTGGTACGCTTGGATATCCATTATTTTCGGCAAACTCGTGAAATAGGCCCCACCACTGCGTGTCTGTACTAATAGTAATACTACGGCGACTCGCCTGTTTCAGCCCCACCGTGTGGCGTTCATCTCGGTAGGTAAGCACGGCGGTGGGGCTGCCTTCCACAGTGAATACTCGTGAATGCGGCGAAAATGACTTCATAATATGGCCCTCGGCTCGACTAATTTAACGGCCAATTTAACCATAAATACAACCCTACCTAACCCTAAACCCTAGGAGGACCTACCCTTGCTTGCTATAAACGCACGGGTACGGTGCACGCGTGACTGCGGTGGGGCCTATTTCACGATAGCCCCACCACCACTGCGTGTCTGTACTAATACTACGGCGACTCGCCTGCTTTATAGGCCTAGACCTACTCGTGAATCCAGCCCCACCGTGGCATTCATCGGTCACGGCGTTTGGGCTTCCTTCCACAGTATGATTTTTAGCATAAAACAAAAACTACTCGACCAAAATTGACGATCATTCTTGGTATCGTTTTTCTTAGAAAATGACGCATCTAAATTACTGATCATATTGCAGAAACTGACTATGGGAAACTGGTTAACGTGTTAGGCTTTTTTTTTTTTTTTTTTTTTTTTTAGCCACGACCCACCCTGTAACAACATATCCCCCTAACCGTTAATCGTTAGAGTGTAGCCTCTGTACTACTACCAAAGATTCTGCTAATTACTAGTCTACTACACCTAGTGCCGTAGTGGTAATAGTACACTACTAGTAGTAGTACTAGTAGACTACTACTACACTACTAGTAGACTATTATAACGACTAGAACTCTAGTAGGCTGCTAGTAGACTGCTACTAGATCTACTACTAGACTACTACTGGTAGTTTAACTTGTAAGCGCCGGCCGACGGGCCAGGCCACGGCCGGGACGCTCCCGCTTGCTTGCTGCGGCCGGAGTAGCCGCTCACTTTGTGAGCGAGCTGGGCCTAGCTGTTCTTCTAATCTACTTACTAGACAGTTGCAACTTACAATGTCAGTCATGTAGAATACAGTGTATCCTTTCCAACGTTAAACTACATGGGGGCATACCAGACATACCACTCTGTATTTCCCAGGCGATCGTTTCCGTGAGGTCTATTCTCGGGCTTGGTGCCATGTTCATACGCTCTTGCACTGGCAGCGGGGGAGATGCAGCTGGTTCATATCGGTAAGGTGCAGCCCCACGATAACGTTCTGGTTCATCGGCTGCCTCTCCCTCCCCATCTTCCCCTTCAACTTCATGTGCCTCCTCTTCCTCTCCGCTGTCGTCAGAGCTGCAGTCTTCATCATCATCATCAATGTCGAAGTTTACCCATATAGGGAAAGACATTATGCTCGAGGTACCAGGTATCTGTGCAAGCTAACTTAGTGATAATGTACGTGGTAATGCGTACATGTCGACAGTCAGTGTGTCGACCGGGAGCGCACATCCCGCGGGGCCCGGGCCTGGCCGGGCTAGCTATCGTGTACGCGCGTGTACCAAGCTAGTAATCTGAGTGCTTGTGCTGAGCGGCGTCTGCTAACTGAGCACAACTCCGTGCTTATACGTCATCAATCGGTTCAGGGGTGTTGGTCACGTGACTATCTTTTTCGCAAAAGCTGCAACGGGGTCCTCCAAAAATGTGATATTTGGGGGAGTTTCTAGAAGCGATGAAAACCGGAACGACACTGACAACATATTTACATTGATAATCATGACATATATTTTACATTTCTTTTGCATATTAAAAAATTTTGCAAGCATTTTATTAGGTCTTTAAATACACTGTATGAAGATGTGTCATACAGCAGGCAAGAAAATCCTTTTTTTTTAAATATTAATAGTAGCAGTTTAGTATTGATATTAATAATCACAAGTTGATATCTTTTTAATCACAAGTTGATATCTTTTAGAAATGAAGGTACATATAGTAGAGCAGATAAGCCGAAGAATTGTGCAAAATTTGACTAAAGCATGAAACTTTCACCATTGCTAGTACATGCTATAAGATTAATTTTAAGATCGGGAGGTAAGTCTGAATTGACCTCTGATGACCTCTAGAGGTCAATGACCTCAAAATCTAAGAAAATTGATATTTTGCGTCATTGGTTAATGACAAACACAGTAATGATGTACTAAAACTTAATTTTTGTCACAGTGAAATTGTCTTTATGTTCCACAGAGCCCTGACAGGTTTCTACCTTTGACCTCTGATGACCTCCAGAGGTCAATGACCTCAAAATGTCAGAAAATTGATATTTTGCATTATTGGTTAACGATAAAACACAGTAATGATGTACTAAAACTTAATTTTTGTCACAGTGAAATTGTCTTTATATTCCACAGAGCCCTGACAGGTTTCTGTCTTTGACCTCTGATGACCTCCAGAGGTCAATGACCTCAAAATGTCAGAAAATTGATATTTTAATGTGTCACTCATAACTGAAACACGATAATTATGTACTAAAAACTAATTTTTGTAAGAGGAATTGCCTCAATGTTCCACTGAGCCTTTCGAGTGAGATTTCTACCTTTGACCTCTGATGACCTCAGATGACCTATGATGAGGCCAATGACGTCAAAACGTCAGAACATTGATATTTGGTGCAATTGGTTGATGACAAACATGATTTAGATGTTATATTCATTTGTATTACAATTGAATTGTTTTCCTATTCCACAGAGCAAGAGAAATTACTCACGTGTCTCTACCTTTGACCTCTAAGGAAGGTGACAGGTCAATGACTTCAAAATATCAGAATATTGATATTCTATGCTTAGTCAATGGTCAACTTTGTAATACCAGATGTACAATCATTTATGCTATAATAGAAGAATCTTGTCATTCCATGGAACATTGGTCATTAGCCTGTGCATTACATCCAACTTTGACCTCTCAGGACAATGAGAGGTCACTGAGGTCACATGTGTAGGCTTACCTGTATTGATGTTTGGCTTCATTGGTGTAATCGTAAATGCTTAATCATGTACAAATCACGCATTGACGTTTTGATCAAAGTATGTATGCATATTCCACAGGAGCATTGGTTTATAGTAACAGGTCTCTGAAATGTGAGGTCAATTACTTCAGAAATAAAGCTTAAGTTTCTTGAGTGATGGCAGTGACCTCAAATATAACTGTTATGTTTGGGTTAGTTATGTAGACTAGCAAATATAGGCAAATATGGCCATTATTTCGACACTCGAGGAAAACAAGGCCCACGAGACTGATATACAGAGTGTTTAATCTATCCAGTGTAAGTCTCATAGATCTTTTCCCCCATTTGTCGGACTCATTATGGGACTGGTTTGCCTAAGTGTCAAGCTCATGGGCAATATTTGCATAGTTTCCAGCTGGTGGGCTTGTATTGGCCAGTGTAAAGCTGGTGGGTTGTTAGAGTATGACTGCGATGAATGACTCATGGTCCTGGAGTATACAGTCCACAGCTGCGACATCATGAACCATCTTGAAAACTTCGACATACTGTGAGGCCCAACATGCATTCCACATGAAGCAATCCTGTGTATTGCAACTAGCTATTGCCATTCGAGACCCACCCAGGGAATAGATAAGCATTCATGGCAAACCATGGAGAAAGCGGATTGTGCAAAATATTTTGGAGTTCCAATAGGAGGCTCAGCTGGAATCAAATCGCCACAGCAGCTTAAAAAGGTTATACTTCAACCAAAGACTCTCTCCAGACGAAGATACGAGTATCATAAAGTTCAGGTGTGTTGCTACTCCATGCCGCTCAGGACTGTCCTGGAATATGCATGCATCATCTGGGATCCATTCACCCAGGTGAAACATCATGAAGTTTGGAATGATCCAGAGAAGATATGCACTCTTTAGCTGCAATGACCATCATATGCAAAACAAGCAGTGTTACAGCCACACTTGAAAAACAAAACAAAACAAAACAAAACAAAACTACAATGGCAATCCCTGTAAGAAAGTACAGCACAGGCAAATTCAGCGATGATGTTCTGCAGCAAGAACCCCACAATATCCACTCCGCAGGAAGTTGTGGCTCTATTGCTGCATTCTTCAAAAAGGGCCAATGACCAAAATGTCAGGCATCACTTGCAAGAACACAAAGTAGGCCTACTCCCAAAAAAGGTGGCCGCTACTCTAGGCCACTGTCTCTTGTATCTCTTTGAAACACTTCAGGAGAGAGATACGCAATATTCAGCTCTGTTATTAAAGATACATATGTCTCTCTTTTTTTTTTTTTGCATTTGTTTGTTGTTTTTTGCTTCATATAGCTCTTTGGATACCTTCTTTAACCAATTAAGAAAAGGCTCCATGGCAGATTACAAGATTACACAGTACAATGAAGAAGAAGAAGAAGAAGAAGGAGAATAGGAAACGAGATCTGCTGTCAATGATGCAGAGCCAATACCAATCAGTTCCATGGCAGATCTTAGTCGGCACTGCAAAGGTTTGGATGTCTCTCTCTGTTGACAAAGGATATTCTAAAGCTCCAAGTAAGTCCATGTGGTGGTTTACATTGTCTGGGCATAGAGGGTTGGGTTGGGTATATGAGGATATGATGCTTTGTTATAACAATTAGGTCTGAGATATCTGTTTTTTATGTTTGTTTTGACCATCCCGCATGGATCTCCAACGAAATGGAATGATAATGTGTTAGACCCAGCCACCACCGTGTTTTTTCAATAGATTTTGATATTACAGTGTAGTTGAGAAAAAAGTAACCGCTCATTGTCCTAGATGGAAGTCAAAATTGAACTGTGTGTGGAATACTCTGCATACAATTTTGGACACACACACACACACACACAAAATGCATTTTTTAATATTATTATTATTTCATAAGCAGCTGGCCTTACAAACAAATGAGACCAGGGCCCCGTCTTATAAAGCCTTCAAATCGATCACAAGTTCCCAAATCAATCGCAACTTGCATTGCAGCACACACAAAACTTGTGATTGATTTCTATGACAAGTCTTTATAAGACAGGCCCCAGACATCAATTTTCTTACATTTTGATGCATATCTTTCAATATCCTCCAGAGGTCAGAGGATCATCGCTAATGTTCATGTCAAATGAGTACACGCCTTTTGAATTGCTCACATATGTGCATCATGTCAATCATTAAATATTGTATCAGTTTCATTTTCAGTCTTGGGGTTATTTTTTCTATGTACAAATACAATCGTGGCAAAGTAAACAACTTTCACATCAAAATATAAGCGAGAATACTAAAAAAGAAATAGATGTAATAACGTGCAAGGCAAATACCAGTCCTACATCATCTTAAGGTATACAGGTGAAGGAAATCACCTTATTGATAAACAATTTACTTGACTGGGATAGCGACCACTGAACAATATTGTTTCGTAAAACTCTCTCTTCTTTTCAACAAGTGGAATAAAACACATGCACATACCAGGGCATCAGTTTGGAGGAGGGGTGGTGGCAGGGATAGTTGACCCCCACCCCATTAAATTCTGAGATGTGGACTATGTTTTGTTGTTGTTAGTTTTTGTTGTTGTTTTTTGCTTTTTGCTTTATAGACAGAAAACTGCCCAAGTTTTTCACTTTAGGTGTGCATCGGATTGTTAAAATTTGATTCTGAAATGCAAAATCTCCCTTCTGTGAGAGGGGATATCTCCTTTCAATAGACTCCTTCCCCCTGCTTGGTTCCTTCCACAGATATAACATACTTTGGGGAATGATAATTTCCCTTATTCTATGAAAAATGTTTTTAAGAGATATTTTTATTTGAATTTCAAAGATGAAAAGGCTTTCCTATATATGCACGATTGTTCATTTTGGAGGGCAAGAGGCATTTGCCCCGCCTCCCGAGAAAATATGGGAGGGGGAATGGTGGGGACATAGAACTTTGCCTCCAAGTATTTCCTGAGATGGAGATTTTTTTTTTCTTCACTTTTTTGACAGAAAATGAATTGTCACTGAATATTTCAGCTATATGCACCAGATTAAAAGGCAGAATCTCCTTTGCATACCCCCTCCCCCACACTGTCATTCGTTATGTCCCCTTCCATATACGCTCAGTGCTTTTGTCCCATTTTTGTCCCCGCCGAACGAGTTCGAGCAGGGGACTATGAAACGGGCTCCGTACGTGTGTGTGTCCGTGTGTCCGTGTGTCCGTGTGTCCGTCCGTGCGTCCGTGCGTCCGTGTGTCCGTCCGTGCGTCCGTCCGTGCGTCCGTGTGTGATCAAAATGTTCAAAATGCTACTCCTTCGCCATTTCTAACCCGATTTTGATTCTGTTTGCTTTATATGATAGCACTACATGGGAGCTTTGAAACTTCTATAAAGAATTTCAGTTGTGACCTTTGACCTTGACCTTTGACCTATATTGTACATTTTGCTTCAAAATGCTACTCCTTCGCCATTTCTAACCCGATTTTGATTCCGTTTGCTTTATATGAGGGCACTAGGTGAGGGCTTCAAAACTTCTACACAGAATTTTGACCTTTGACTTCTTTGACCTTTGACCTTGATTTTTGACCTAAATTGTACATTTTGCTACAAAATGCTACTCCTTCGCCATTTGTAACCCGATTTCAATTCCGTTTGCTTTAAGTGATGGCACTTGGTGAGGGCTTCAAAACTTCTACACAGAATTTTGACCTTTGACTTCTTTGACCTCTGACCTTGATTTTTGACCTGTATTGTACATTTTGCTATTAAATGCTACTCCTTCGCCATTTCTAACCCGATTTCGATTCCGTTTGCTTTATGTGATGGCACTAGGTGAGGGCTTCAAAACTTCTACACAGAATTTTGTCCTTTGACTTCTTTGACCTTTGACCTTGATTTTTTACCTATATTGTACATTGGCTACAAAATGCTACTCCTTCGCCATTTCTAACCCGATTTCGATTCCGTTTGCTTTATGTGATGGCACTAGGTGAGGGCTTCAAAACTTCTACATAGAATTTTGACCTTTGACTTCTTTGACCTTTGACCTTGATCTTTTTACCTATATTGTACATTTTGCTACTAAATGCTACTTCCGGCGGGGACATATATTACGCACCGCGTAATTTCTACTTTTCCTTGTTGTTCTATATCATCACAAAGTATGTACTAGATCTTTAATTTCTGTTCCGACATATTAAAGAAAATCCCTCTTGTTGGAGGGGGTAGTTTATCTTTCAATTAACAATCCCTCCTCGGTTTCTACCCTTAGATTTGGTACACTCCTTTTACTGATAATTTCCCAAATATTCCATCATAAATTTGTAAACTAGATTTTTTTTTTCATTTCTATTCTTACTGCAAAGGCTCCCTCGCATGGGAAGGATTGGGGGACAGCCCCTTTTTAATACCCTCCTCTCGCTGTATCAACCTCTCCTCCATGCATTGATTATGGCTACACATTTGGGTATGGACTTTTTTCAAAATGGTAGTTCAACCAAGAGTGGCACGAGATCATTGAATTGCAAACAAAAGAATGCAAAAGCTCCATAATGTGGGAGGGGGATACCTCCACCCACATCCTTCTGTCGATTGGTCTCCCTCCATAGATAGCTGACTTACTACACCTTTTTGATACAAATTTCGAGGTATTTCTTCAAAAGTGCCTGTGTGCCAGGCCGTTGAATCTCATTTCTCAAAATACAAGAGCTCTCTCGAATGGGAGTGGAATACCCTACTCTCGCCAACGCTGCGCTTGCTGGGTTCCCATCCATATAGACTTGGTACACCTTGGTGATCCATAATTTTCCAAATATTCCCCAAAACGTATTCATCAGATTCTTAAAAAAAAAAAAAAAAACAAAACAAAAAAACAAATCGTCTTTGGGAGGAGGGTAGGTGAGATGCGCCCACACCCCATCAACTTCCGTATAAGTGCTGACGCACACATTAAACAAGAGCTACACTGAAATACTGATTTCAGGTCTAAACCTGCAAAAATCCAATCCCCCACCCACATCCTCCCCCTCCACCTCCGCTTCATTCCTTTGCACCATGAACTTATGCTTTTACATATTTTCCAAGTCCCCCCCCCCACGTGAAAACAGATCGACACCCCTTGTTCTGTGCACATACCCCACTTAGATAATTACCTGAAAAGTTCTGCGGAATGAGTAGCCACTTTTTTGGTAACAGAAATGCATGGTTTGTAAGCCCTACATTATAAACAATTTTTAACTATTAACTATCGCAATATTAATATTAACATCTTCACATTTCATTCAAGGTATTTGACCTTGTGTGATTTTCATAGGTGAACGGTAATGGCTCGTTAATAAGCAGGGCCTACGAGTGCTCTCTAGAACATCATCATGTTTACCATTGATGATGCCAAACTATTCTGATACTTTGAGGTCATTGACCTCTCGAGATCATCAGAGGTCAAAGGCAGAAACTCGTCTGTGTGCCTTGGAATATGAAGACGATGTCATTGTACACAGGTATGCTTGTTTTGTACATCTTTACCATGTTTGACCTTTCACCAATGATGTCATACTTCAATATTCTGATATTCTGAAGTCGTTGACCTCTCAAGGTCATCAGAGGTCAAAGGTAGAAACCTGTCTGCTCTTTAGAATATGAAGACAATTTCATTGTAAGACAGTTATGCTTGTTTTGTACATCTTAACAATGGTTACCATTAACCAATGACATCACAGATCAATATAATATTTTGAGGTCATTGACCTCCAAAGGTCATCAGAGGTCAAAGGTTAAAACCTGTCAATGCTCTGTGGAATCAGAAAATGGTTTCCGTGAAGTATAGATGCATGTTTAGTGAATCATAACCACATATATCATTCACAAATGTCTAAAAACATCGATGTTTTGATATTTAAAGTTCATTGACCTCTGGAGGTCATCAGAGGTCAAGGGTAAAGACCTGTCAGTGCTCTGTTGAATCTGGAAATGATTTCTCTGTGGTATAAATGCATGTTTAGTGCAACATAACCACATGTATCACTCGCAAGTGTCTAGAAACATCGATTTTCTGATATCTAAAGTACATTGACCTCTGGAGGTCATCAGAGGTCAAATCAGACTTACCTCCCGATCTTAAAATAAATCTTATGGTATGTACTAACACTGGTGAAAGTTTCATGCTTTAGTCAAATTTTGCACAATTCACGTGAGTTTGAGGGCTTATCTGCTCTACTAATATAGATTCATATGCAAATCTATGAATACTGAGAAATGGTAATGTGTCCTCATGCAAAAGTCTAATAATTGATTTTGCATTTTGATTATTTCAGTCATATTTATGTCCCTCTCCACCAAAGTCAGATAAAATTTAGGTAAAATATGGCTATTATAATTTCCTGTTAATCTTCACTTATCATATCCTGGTTGTTGTCCCCGCCGAACGAGTTCGAGCAGGGGACTATGAAACGGGCTCCGTACGTGTGTGTGTCCGTGTGTCCGTGTGTCCGTCCGTCCGTCCGTCCGTGTGTCCGTCCGTGTGTGCGTCCGTGTGTGATCAAAATCTTCAATTTGCTACTTCTCTGTCATTTATGAGCCAATTTTGATTCTGTTTGCTTTATATGATAGCACTACATGGGAGCTTTGAAACTTCTACACAGAATTTCAGTCGTGACCTTTGACCTTGACCTTTGACCTATATTGTACATTTTGCTACAAAATGCTACTCCTTCGCCATTTCTAACCCGATTTCGATTCCGTTTGCTTTATGTGATGGCACTAGGTGAGGGCTTCAAAACTTCTACACAGAATTTTGACCTTTGACTTCTTTGACCTTTGACCTTGATTTTTGACCTGTTTTGTACATTTTGCTACAAAATGCTACTCCTTCGCCATTTCTTACCCGATTTCGATTCTGTTTGCTTTATGTGATGGCACTAGGTGAGGGCTTCAAAACTTCTACACAGAATTTTGACCTTTGACTTCTTTGACCTTTGACCTTAATTTTTGACCTACATTTTTTGTACATTTTGCTACAAAATGCTACTCCTTCGCCATTTCTTACCCGATTTTGATTCCGTTTGCTTTATGTGATGGCACTAGGTGAGCGCTTCAAAACTTCTACACAGAATTTTGACCTTTGACTTCTTTGACCTTTGACCTTGATTTTTGACCTATATTGTACATTTTGCTACAAAATGCTACTTCCGGCGGGGACATATATTACGCACCGCGTAATTTCTACTTTTCCTTGTTTAGATCATGGCATAGTATCATTTCAGGTACTCGGTATATATAATATTTATTATGATACATGAAGATATACATGTATACATTCATTTATATTTTAATGGCAAGGAAAATGTAGGATCACCTACTTTTCTTTGTAATTTACCAAAGTGTCATGTGCCTGAATTCTTAATGTTTTGGTTGACTTCATATGTAATGGCATCATTGACATGACATGGTTTGAATGGACAATCATCACATGTGAAAACTGTGCTGCAAGGATTATAAATGAGAGCTGGGATTACATATTTTGTATTTCACGTTGTGTGCAAGTGTTATAATGCATGCAAATGTAAGACCAGTCAGCCAAATTTTTCTCTGTCTTTTGGTTTCTCTTAATATATATATAAAAAAAAATGACCACAATGTACTTCTAAATCGATCTCAATGCACATAACCTAGGCCTTCAACTGTTATTGCTGAGAAGGGCAGGGATGTAGCATGCTCTGCTGTTACCAAGGGCAACAGCTGGGGGGGGGGGGGTTACGATGAGTGTAGAGAAGGAGCGGTCTTGGGGAGTGATGCTCAGTTCAGGTCTCTCCAAATTAATGTTGTAATGATTCAGTGCTACCTTTCTTCTTTACTTTCCATGATGCACATGGTGAGTATGCAATTCAACATATACACAGGAAAAACTGTATCCATAATGGCACTGATGTTTTGCTTCATGTTTGTGCCTGTAATGTTTTGTTTGTGTCAGAGATGTGTACTTGTTTTTGGATGACAGAATGACCATTGAACGATTGTGACAAATTTTCTCATACATGTCTCAGAAGTATACTTATTGAAAAATGTGGTAATGCTATTTCTTGGACTTGACAAGGAATGTTCAACCACCTTTTGACATTTTTTTTTTTTTGTCTTTGCTTCAGTTTCTTTACAAACCTTTTGTCAAAAGTCTATGTGACAATTTTCCATGGCAAAGTAAATTCTGACCCCATTGTTCTGTCAGTGTTATGTGCACTGTCTGAGAACAGGCTCTCTATAAGCTATGAGATTGATTACTTCAGAAGGTTTAGCCCTTTTCCTTTGATCTCACAGATCTGTCGTATTTCTTGATCGAACAAGAATGCACCGGTGAGGAGGGCCTGTACAGAAGGCAGTACATACCAAGCCTCTCTAGCTTTAGATCCATTAAGCTCATACTTTATTTGCTGCCCTTTTCTCTCTGACAGTGGAAACAGCCGAGCTGTATCAAGTTCTTACTTGTATGCTGCCCAAGAAAATGTATTGTCCACTTCCAAATATGTACATCTAGCTTTGTATCCTATTTCAATCTTATCCTTGAAATTAATGTGACGGGCAGTTCATTGAACCTAATAAACCAGAGCAATGTCCATCAACATTTCCCACTTTCTAATTCAGTGTTGTTTTGTTTGTATGTTTTTTGTTTTGTTTGTTTTTTGTTCTATTGGTATTTGTCCAAATACTTTTCACACAAGTGTTTCAGTATAGGTGTGATGATGAGGTCTTCATGTGTGTTTTTTTTTTAACCCTTTCTGGGCTACAGACTTTGGGCAGTGTGTGCAATGCTATGGGGTTTTCTGTGCTAGTTAGCACTCAGAGCACAAAATGGGTAGGCCTATTGTAGGTACTCGGTCTCAGTATGTCCAGTTTATGAAGAATGCAGTTCAGTATATGCAGTGTGAACCCATGGCTTTTAGTTGGAAAATATGCTCACTGTGTAGGTGAGTTTTGCTGATTGTTATTACAATCCAGAGAGCTCTGTTTGAAGTGAAAATGAAAGTGATTATTTCCACAACTTCCCCATCCATTGTAGGAAAAAGAACAGAAGAATGCACCACAAAGGAAAACACTCTTTCGATGATAAGTCCCAAATCTCAGTTGGTATGTGTTTACCCAGTGTACCTGTGCCCTGTATGTTGCAAATGGGGTCTGAAAATGTGCCGTGTAGACTACCGAACGGTACCTATTTGCAGGGCCTTGTGTCTTTGATAGTTAGTCTAAACATTGGCTATAAAAACTCAACAAACAGTTGAAGCCCATTGATGCATGCCTGGACCGAAAGTGAATAGGACTGTCTGCCATCCAACGTCCTACAAGCACCACCTCGCTTCTTTCAATTCTAAATCAGGCGTATCCAGTTGTATCCATTGTGTGTTCTCACAGGGGTGAACAACATATGATGTTTTGAGAGGGCCAACTATGAGGGGCGAGAAAGAGAGGGAAAGAGAGAGGGCCCAGAAACAGCATTCTTTGGTCCTAGGTGGTAAGACAGAGAATAATAGAATCGAGTGATACCTACACAAAAGGTGCAGCCACGAGAAGGCAGATAGGAACTTTAGGGGTGTGCAATGATTGTGAGAAACTTATCTGGAGTTCACTGCCTAACGGTGTGCAGTAGTCAATGGTGCATCCATTGGGTGGGTGCTACCCTTTTTGATGGTCCTGATGTGATCCTTTGTCTTACGGATTTAGCCGCTTTCGCCCACCATAAATTTCTTTGAAGACCATCCCAGTGATAAAGCAGGGTGGAACTAGGACTGCAGCATCAAAGGCAGGAGAGGATTTATATTCTCTGGGTTCAATGAGGATTAGTCAAGTTTTCTTTTTCAGCAAAGTTGGGGTAGCACCCCCCCCCCCCCCCCCCAATAATCAGTGCTCGTCACAAAAGACTGTGCGCCGAAGCGAAGGGTTGGCTTCGGTTGTTTGAGTGCCCACAGCATTCTTACACATGCATTGTGACATAGAGTTTGACCACAGAGACGACTGTGCAAGGGTCAGTGTGCAGGTTGAAGACCAGGAACTACTTATGGACCTTTTCATTTTCATTTCATTTACCCTAGTCACCAGTCAACAGGATTTTGCAGATCATTTTTAAGATCCTAGCACGACAGTTTTCAAGAATAGCGTGGGACTTTCGTATGGATGATGGAGTGAATGAACTTTCCGTAGCAGCTCGTGGTGCTAGAGCAGTTCACCTGTAGCGTACGAAATGTAACAGTGTGATTGGAGACTCTCTTCCCTTGCCAGTGGGGAAGCACTAGCAGTGACAGGAATTATTCTGTAAATTGAGTGACCAGGCGGTGAAAGTGTGATATTTGGTTACTTTGCATACAACATTTCACATGCTCTCAACCTAATCATTGTTGGAAGCAGAGATGTGAAAATTTGCTCTGAAGCAAACATGGCAACTTTATTCTTCACATAGACCATTGATGATTTTTGGAATTTTCTCCTTTTTATATAAAATCATGTCTACAATAGATGATTTCTTGTGTAGTGAACAGTTTTGGACACCTGGTACAAGTCACTGTTGCAGCATGAGGATCAGGTTAATGGAACTCCTGTCGTTTCTCGACCGCGCAACCGGATCAAATATATGACAGATTAGCAGCATTTCCCACGTGGAGTCAGATACTCGGATCATCTGACAAACAGCATCGTTGGACACGCACCGGTTTCACCATCTGTCACCTCCGTGGTAACGACGCACAGACCCAGGGCGCACTGTCCCTTGCTTGCAGACTTTCACGCCAGGCTGTTGCTGATTGGAAGCGGTGATTGATGATGCAGGTGAGTGAACTTTTACTTTCTTAGAGATGCTGTGTACACTGTAAGTTGACTGAATCTTTTTGTTGCATTTGTATTGAAATGTTAACCAACATTGCCACCAAGATGGGAAGTTGGAAAACAAGCATACAATGTGCAGAAAAGTGTCAGAACTCTTGTATTTAATCAGTATTCATTTATTTGTACAGTGTATATTTGCCTTGAAACCTATTCTGTCTGTATTTTTCTCAAATTTTGGTTTGATCTTCCTGTTGTAAGTTCTTCACAACAGGTGTCCAATAAAAATCGGACAAGCACTCTGTAAATGCAGTGGGTTTTTAGTTGTTTCATACAATGCTCTGATATCACAATATATGTTGTGGAATGCCAAAAAGCTCATCCTAGGGTGTGTTTATCAATTTATTTCTGGTACAGAATTAAGGTGTCCAAACTTTCAGGGAGTTTTGGGCTGTTGATTTTAAATGCAAAGCTGTTCTGATTATGGGGTTAGAAACATGTTTCTGAAATGCTGAAAAAAATTGCGATCGCAAACACCATTTTGAGGCAGAAATAAGTGACAAGGCCTCTCAGTTGATTCATGATGGAGTTGATCAATGCATCAACTCCAGAAGCGCGATCTGAAATTCAGGCAAAGCCCTGTACGTCTTGTTGAAAGAGATCCTGTGTAATTAGCGTGAATGATTTATGGTAGTATTGACGGGGTATTCCTAGAATTTTTTTTCTTAATATTGTTTGAGTGGAGCTTATGTCATACTTGTATACATATCAGAGTACGTGAAGTGGGGGGGGGGGTATGTTATTATTTGAGATGGAGTCATCAGTCGTTCACGTCAAGATTAGAAGATGAAAATTTATGTCCTGTTGATGAGGAGTTCAGTTCCAGGGATATATGATACTCACAACGCATATATCCATGGCGTGCAGTGTTTTAATGCCTGATAATTGCTGACGCACATGCATGTAAGCTGATGCTGTTGCTATGGAAATGGAAGAATAACAGTCATTGATTCAATTTAAAGGAGTAGTTATGACAGATTTTTTTTTCTCTTTTTGGTCCAAATTTGGGGTAATTTTAGTTATTTAAGAGATACTTTACGTACAAATGGCAAGAAAATCATACCAATTCAGATATTCATAAAGCACAAACAAAAAATAGATTCTACAAATACTTCACAGTGATTTTAAGGGTCTTGTCACTTACGTCTCTTTTGTAATATTTTCATTGTTTTTTATTTGGTTTTTAAATGAAACTTTATCCAAAAGTTTTAGTTTTTATAAAGGAGTTGACTTCCGCTTTGTAATGTTGAGGATTAACATTATATATAGTATTTCCATATCTAGAGATACATATATGTATAATACAGAGAATCATTTCTTTGAAAGCTCAAAATCTGCATAAAAAATGATTTGCTAACAATGGAAAGCTTTTAGATAGAGATTAAAGCAACATAAACTGTCTTAGACAGCTCTTGCACAATCTACAAAGGGTTAATATAAATGTACTCACTGGCAGTCATATTTATACCATAGTTTTCATTATGTTCATTTAATTTACAGCAAACCTTAAAGTTATCTGCTCTTTTTGTTTCATTGATTCAATTTTAAAAACAAATAAACATTCCATTTGGTACAATACTGTATTGCTAGAAAGCAGTCCATTATGACTGTAAGTAAGCCTAATCAAGTCCTCAAAAAGAAGATCTTATGACATTGCTTTACTCTTTTCCCCAGTATATATGCATTTGACAAATTAAGTATCTTCAAAGATTGAGGTAATTTTCAACACTTCCACTTGGTCTACACTGCTACCTACAATTATGCCCTAGAGACATGCTTCATTTTCAGCATACCGTGTAAAACTAATTAAAGAAATTAAAGATATTGATTCCGTGTGCCACATGTGATTTCAATCATTGTTGGAATTAGCAGCAACTTCAACTTCAATCATATTCAACCTTGTGAGATCAGGAAAACTACATGTACACATACATTACTGTATTAGGCACAGTCTGCTGGTAAAGAAACTATGACTACCAGGTGTATGTATGAGCAGAGACAGATAGATATTGTTTGTAATGAAAAAGAAAGAAGAAAAGAGAGTCATAACCTGTATAAAAGTGTCTTTCAGAAGTTATAGACAAGAAAAAGAGAAAAAGAGATAGAGGTAATATATTATGTGTATGTACTGCTGCACAAAGAACAACATTTCATTAAGCTATTATAATCAATTTGACAAGTTATGGTTGTGTAGGCAATTATTGCAAATAGAGTAACGAATGCACTCTTTGGGGCAAACTCTGATAGGACTTACAAAAAGAAAAGGACATTTATTTTGCCTGGTCAAAATGGATACCCTTTGTGCAAGGCTTGTATTTCTTTATCACTATTTTGCATGCTTTTTATGTTCAGGGTAAGGGCTTTTAAACAGCACATAGAACTATGAGAAGTGGCGTTTTAGTGGCAACATGTAAAACTTACTGCTTGATATGATTTTATAGTGTATCTATTATGTGTTATATTGTTAGGTTTTATTGTACCTTTTATAGGTTTTATTGTACTTTATATATTGCCTTCATTTTTGTAACAATGTTTCAGGAGCATATCCACAATACAGACTTAAAGGTATTGTTTACCATTGGGAGCAGTGATTAAAAATAAAATGTCTTAGCATATAAAAAAGATTCACAGTAAAGCCTAAAATAAAAGGAGATATCACTGTTTTTTCCCAGTGATAAACCATAACTCTAGATGGTTTAGTCTAGAAACAGTTTTATTGTAACTATTCACATTTTATATATTTGACAGTCTTTAACATTGATCATACTGATTTAAATGTTTACTTTGGTTGTTTCTATCCCTAACTCATATTTCAGAACTGTTTTGAAGCACTAAAGCTGGGTTTTTGTTTCATCTGCAAATGGTGCACAATGCCTTTAATTTTGCAGAAAGCGGATGGGGGTGTTTGATAAATGATCAGAGTGAAGCAGTGCGTTGAGATGAAACTCAAGTCTTGAAAATTATTCAAGCATGCTCTTTAGAATAGACAAGGAATCTGCATGTGAAGAGGAGATGTTTGATGACGGGGCGGCGACAAATAATCTCGAAATAATCTATAACAGGAAGCAAAAGTTTTGGGTCAAATGAAGCGAACCATGATATTGATCTGTTCCTTGTAATGCTGACTATTTCCTCGCAAGCTACTGCAGTGAATCAGGGGCTGGGAAGTACATGTAAATACAGGGGATAAGCTCTTAATCAATGTTTTCAGCAGGCAGCTTCCAGCTGATGCAGCAAAACCAAATGTTCATTTTGTGCATATAGCCTGATTCATGATCTCACATTTACATTTTCTGGCATATAACCAACGAAATTAACCTGATTTCTGTTCAATGCAGTCATAGATCTATCAAAAGTAAATGTGGAGTAGCAAATGTTGCTCAAAAAGAAAATTCTGTGGAAATGACCTGTTTAATTTCTAGTCTTATATGTTACAATCATCGCCATATTTAGGGGACTATGGAGAACTGTGCCTTGAAAAAAAAAGTATATATTATTATGCAGATATAAGCACAGATTATCAAGACTGTAAATCATACTAAAATATTCAGAGGTATCATATTTTATAAAGCTTCATGAAATTGCCAAAGGAGGCAACTGAAAATCAGGCCTCCAAATCATCTCAGTGAGCTGTGAGAGGGCTGCAATGACCTTTGCAGAGTTTGGGCGGATCCACGACCTCGAAACGACCCCCTCCCATCCCGGGCAAAGAACAACTTACCCCGTGCAATCCTGCTAGATCACAATCATTTGCAAGCCAAAATTGAACAACTTCCTAATTGTGTTTCCAGCCCGGTAATTGATTGGATGCAAAAATCATGTTTGATCATATTTTTTCCCCCCTTCTCCGGAGCCACAAATGCGGCGTCACCCTGATATTTTAATCAAGATGCTGAATTCACCGAGAGACAGAGCAGGAGAGGAATTATGACAACAGATCCCCAGTACCCTGACAGATGTGTTGAAAGAATAAAAAGAGACTGTAGCAGTAGGCTGACTTAATATGAGCAGCGGTATACATATCTCTTTGGGTGTGGTGTAATTTGAAATAGAAACACAGGAGACATTGTGCGGAATTTTCAGTTCATATTCTTTTTAGACCCTGTATCTTGTATATTTGATGTCTCGGAACAATACAGATATATATATGGGTGGCCATTTTGTGAATTGGTTCTCAAAGCCTTTATTAAAAAAAAAAAGGAAATAGAATGTCCCCAAACCCAAAAGTTGGTAATATATTTTCCATCACTGCGGGGAATAACTTTGGCATTAATCTACATTTGTAGTAGAGGAAACCTTAGCATGTAATATGCAAGTATTGTAGCTAACTCAGGCGCCCACTTTCTGGCAGAGTAGATAGAAAAAAAAAATCCTCAAAACAATGGCTGATCTCCAGTTAATTATAAGGTTTGTCAGAATCAATTACCAGCACACATGGATGTTAGAGGAGTTGATCTCTTCCGAATGTGAGCTTTGTTGAAATTCTACATACACCCAGTACATCAAATTGATGCATAATTTGCCATTTCATGCTTGGGTAAAATACAATTGTACATGGAATGTTTGTCATGATGGAATAAATCAAACAATGTGCTAGCTTGCTGCAGTTAGAATATCCCTTTGGGTATAGCCACCATCCACACTGCTCAACAAACCAACACAGAAATAACACACTTGGCAATTCTTTGTTGTCATTTTTTCGTCGATTATAAAAAAAAAAAGATCATGATTTGGCATAGCTCTCCTCTATTTTCAAGTGGCATGCGCATTGCAATCATTGACGTCACTACCTGAGTTAACTGGTTGCTCGCTGATTTTGAGGTAGCGTGAAGGCTTCGTGACCATGTAAATACATTATTCAGGGCATTGTTCTGAGGCATGTCCATTTAAATTTATTTTGGGTTAGTGTTGGAGCAACAACTTTGAAAGCATTTCATTTTGCCATCTCTTCTTGATCTTAAGTAAACTGTAGATAATTCTTGGCAAAGGAACAGTTATGACAATAATATCACCTGGGAGAATATCTATATTGCAGGTAGCAGTACTTTGTCTTTCCTTATCTGTCTGTCTGTCTCTCTCTCTCACCACAATCACACACACACACACACACAGTTACAATGCAATAGCTACATACCTGGTACATGGATATAGTATGTGTTTATTAAGATATATTTTACTTTCTTATGCTCACATTCTGATATAAACAAAATATATTTTACTGAGGTGTTCAACGAAAATTGCTTCATTTTACTGAATCTGCTTTAAATATTTAGTGTAGATTCCCCTGTAAATCTCAACTTTGACATCATGCAGCAGAAAGTAGAAGCTAGAAGTAAGTGGGAATGTTCTTTTCATTCTACTCAGTGTAAGTATTCATTTCAAACTAGAAAGGCTTCCAGCAGTTGTGATTCTTATGTAATAGTAATTTCAGAAAACTTAATGGCCCATAAAATTCTGTCAAGTCAAAAATTCCAGTGACATAAATTCTATTTGGTTTGCTTCATGTCATGTCTTCTATATTTCTCTAATCAGGTTGAAAGGCCTTGCAGTTGCATGGGGGTAGTATTGAATTTCTCACATGATGGTGGTATATCACTCCCTATCACGTGGGACTACATGAAACTGAATAGTGCCAGCAAGAATGTGGAGTGTCCACCTGTTGAGGCATTATGTCACTCTGTTGTATGAATGTTTCCAATTTTATTTTCTGCACAATTTCATTAATATTGATTAGTGTATATCATAGGATGATATTCTTAAAAAGTAGTGTTGGAATTGAGGTCAAAGTGGGTTTCCATAGTGACCTATATCTTCTTTAAAATCAAATTTGTGGAGGGTTTTGAGCAGTGCCATAAGAAAGAAAATGTATGTTCTGCTGTAAGATAAGAATGCTCTTTGCAAAGTATATTATTTAATGGACCAAAGAACAACAGCCAAAATTAGAAAGACAACTGAAGCCTGAAATAAAAAAAAAAAAAGGTAATTAAACTAAGTTAGATACATACATGTACAACATATATGGGTTTCTAGGATAAAGTATAATGAGTAAGAATTTGTTAATGCTGATGAGGAGTTATGCATTCAACATTTATGGCTTGAATTTCACAAACTGGGACTTGTATTAAAGACAATTTTGTGGGTGGTTGAATACGTAATCGAGAAGCAAAATTAGTAGGGGAAAGAAGTATTATCACTTTCTAAGAGAATAGTTCGCAAATTTCTACCATGAAGATATGCAGCGCGTTAGTGCTATGGGAGTCAATATTTTTTCATGAGCTGTTGATTTTGGAAATATCAGTAGACTCGCAGCATTCACAAAAATAGACACACCATAAAATATAGTGCATATATAGGGTAAATTTATTCTATCAAATCTAAGTTTCTTTCCAAATGTAGGATATGATGTTCTTGCAGAATTCAAGACAAATTTCCTGTACTTTGAGGAACAGTTTCCCCAAATAATGGCTGCAACACACTGACTTCAATCAATAATTTAATGATATCAGCAATACCCTCAACTTTTGCCTTTTTGTTCCACCTCTGCCATGAGCCTTGTGCCAGATATTACGACAGTAGGAAGCTTTTTATTGCCATTTCCCACCCACGATGATGCCAGACAATTTTAAGACAGAGTGTAGAGGTGAAAATGGATATTCTCTTGAAATGATTAGATTAACAACAACAACAACTACAACCAGACAAAGCCCATATATCCATATTATGGTTTTGTACCTTTCCTATGTGAACACAAATTGGGTTGGCCTGTCCTCACCTCCCACTTGGAGATATTAATTTGATGTGACCGCAGGGCAAAAAGAAGAAGAAAAAAAAAGGGGGGAAATAGCCAATGTTTGTGGTTGCCAATTTAGTGATTTGCCAACCTTCATCCACCATCCACATCTGCCGAAATGACAGTTTGTCCACCAATAATATTTTGATAAACTCTGCCTAGTAGAGATCTCTGGACATGTTTTTCATCTAGAGTAGAGAGAAGTTAGGGTAATACTGTAGCCTAATCATGTGAGGTCAAGACATATTTCCTACTTCACAAATGCTAGCCATCACTTGTCCCCTGCCCTCCCCCTTACCTCAATTCAAAATCTTGAAAGGTCACTTTGACTGGTCCTGTTTGTGCAAAATGACAGTGAGGATCGTGTAATTAGTTCAAGATATGAGGCTGCGAGTTGCCAATTACCCTGTTCTACGTATGTTGAAATGACTACCTGTCTAGGCACAATGTTTCATCTTTCAATTTTGTTTCTGGGATTTTTCCCCATTTTAGAGCAGGATGGCCAGATTGAATTAATATCATATTTCTAGCATAGAGTTTAGATAAGAGGCAAGAATCCATTTTTACAGTATCTAGAAATCACTTTAAATCAGTTGTCATTGATCATTATCTTTTTATGTAGGCAAACATAAAAATCTATTTCCTGTATACATGTATTCCTTCTAGTAAGCTATTATGATGGGATATGTATGATCAAAATAATTTGAACAGCACTTTGTATTCCTCCTATAGAGTATGATAGAAATTTATAAAACTGAAGAACATTTCTCAATATTTTTGCATTGATTTAACAGAAAACAAATATGGACTGCAGATGAATAGTATTTAATTTGTATTTTTGTTCTGTTTTATTAATCATAGGTTTCCAAATGCTAATCTCTCCTAGTAAGATAATCCAGTATCGTTGTTGAGGAGGGCTTGGGTTTTGTAACCGGGTTTTTAACCTTGATTCCTGTAATGGAATCTCCCGCTCCAACACGCTTGGCTGCGAAGAAGATGTCCTGCGGTAGGATGAGGCTGGGCACGGCTGATGCATCTTTAAATAGCAGATTAATTGAATTTAGGAGGTTTGGTAAATTTGACACTTGCCATGCCCGTGGCATGGGAGTGGGTTTTGGGAGAATATGCCACAGAGAAAGTGCATGTTTTGCGGGAGCTTAGAATAAAAGGACAAAATGTTAATCTGCTTTACTTTATTGTAATCACTGTCCTACTTCTTTCTTTTAAAGGTAGTTGTCATTGTATTTTCAACTTTTAGATTAGTTATCAGAATTTTACAAAGTAGAGAATACAAAGTGGCTTATGGAGGTAAACTTACAGCAGAAGCATGTAGGGAGGTTGGCTTGTGACAATTTTTAAGCACCTGCATTGTTTTGGATAGTACCATGACCTCATAAGATATTGACATTCAATTTATCCATGCCAAACTGGCTAAAGACTAAAAGCTGGTATGTAACATGCACTACTCTCAATACCAAGAGAAAGTTATGGATATTGCACATTTATCTAAAATTGTAAGCACTTTGAATTGTATTGAAACATGGATGATGCTCACTACTTTACTTAAATTGGCAATTTTTGTATATCTTCTTGTTGCTGAGTGCATGCAGATGTCAGGAATTTAGTCATTTCCATCTAGTCTCTCTCCAAGTGTAAGATGCACAGTGAAATTCAGATCCTCGTTGCCATTTTCATGAGGAAGGAGTTTATGATTTTTGCAGCAAAATTTCTGTGGAACCTCTGATAGGTTGAATACATTTAAAAGTAGTAGGCAGACTTCAGACATGACGTACATGTATGTCCTGGATTTTCAAAGTATGGGGGGGGGGGAGGATTGTGGTGGATTTCAGATATCGCGTGTGGGCGTACAGACAGAACCATCCTGCATAACCTCATTTCTGTAACCTGTCGTCATCGCTTTCAAGATGCTATCTGTAAATGCTTTTACATCTACACAGTCTGTCATACATATCTTCAGCTGTTCATGACAACTCCACTTCAACAACAGCAAAATGATTCCAATATAAAATGTCTTTACATGATCAAAGAAAACCCTGCTGAATGTAGCTCCTTTTTCCGTAAATGTCAGTAAAGTAGTAAGATAATACATACACTTGTACATGTTCACTTAAACCTGCTCTATCAGAGTGAGAGGAATCTGTGCTGAAAGTAGCTTCTCAGAGGCTCGAAGATAGCTTTTAGGTGTCAGATACTGTGTGCTTGCTAGTGTGACTCCTTCAGTGTCACTGCATGGAGCTACCAAAAAGATGGAGTAACAACGGTTGGGGTCCTTTTGAAGTGATGCTCGAAGCCGACTCGTAAAAAGTAATCCTCGCTAAGCCCCCATGAGCGAGAGCGATGACAGATGAGACAGTGCGTACGCACAATGACGTCATCCGCAGCGCGTTCGCAAACTGGTTCTTACCATGGAGCTACCTAGCTCCATGGTTCCACCATGGAACGTCAATGCATGGGACTACACAAACTGCAACTGCCCCGTCGACTTCGAGCATATTCGATTTAACATGATTCTGAATTAATTATAGCTACAAATAGTGAATCTGCAGTGTAACAAATTGTTTAACATGTCATAGACATCTACCGTCGTTTAGTATGTAAATCACGATATGATACGACCGGCATGTAAACAAACACTGCACTCTCGACACGATCAATAATGGCCGTCACGCTGTCCCGAACAAACACAAAGACAAATAACAGCTGGCTTCACAACGGTATAGATAAAATGTACGCAATTGTACGCAGTCAACACTTACGTAAGATTGTAGTTTCAAATGTCAGCTTTACGGACAGATATTGAAATATGTGGAGAAATGTGAGGGATTTTTATTAAGAATTTATTCTTAGGGTATGTACTCGCCACAGTCACGAAGCATGACGACAATACACTGTACAGTACCTTCGCTGTTCATATGCCAATTCAGTTCGTTCAAAGTGCACAACACTCGGTATCTCCTCTGTTTTGCCTGTGGATATTATGCGCATGCGCGTGGTCTTCAGCAAAGTTTTGCGCAGCCATATGTTGTTGCAAGTCGAGTTTTCGACTCGATACAGCACTATATTGTATGTGCAATGTCGGTGAGTATGACGTCATTTTTGCGGCTCGGAGCATCGTTTGCCAAAGTATCCCCTGCGGGACGAGTTAAGCCGTCCCAGCGAGTGCGGTGCTTTGAAGTCTGTCAGAACTGACCGCTCGTAGTTGGGTTACGTAATATTGGTGGCCTTCGTTGTTACTCCATCTTTTTGGTAGCTCCATGGTCACTGGCTGTGGTCTTGAATTGCATGATAAGAATATTCTGAAGCAGTAAATCTGGAGATGGTCAAAAGGAATGGACACAGACCCAAAAGAGTCATCACCACCAAAGAGGAAAATGAACCAGTGATGATTGATTATCTAATTCCTGGCTTGTAGTGAGGGCAAATCATAATTAAAGGGATGGTATAGTTTTTGTTGAGATGGAGATTTAGGTTTCCAACTTTTTTTGTGAGGTAATGAGAAACCTCTTATGAAATATGAAAGAGCATACAATTCTTTGATAGAAGGATTCAAAGTTTATTTGATAAAAATCAGTTTTGAAATGGCTGATATATCCCCCAAAAAAGGTCTTATTAAAAGGTTGAATCCATGATTTCTTCAGACCACTGTGTTTTTCTTTGTGTTTGGATATCTCAGCCATTTCAAAACCCAGTTTTCATGAAATAAACTTTCCATCAAATAAGATTTCTCTTGATAAAACCTTATGCTCTTTAACATTTCATAAATGGTTTATGATTATCTCACCAAAAATGAAAATCTGATTCCCCCACCTCAGCCAAAACCATACCATCCTTTTAACCTCTCTCATCATATACTCTACTAGCATCTGTCATATGATGGATACTAAAAAGAATTTTTCTTCCTTTCATTTTCTGCTGCAGGTGTCTGACATGGACTGTCGCTGGAAAGGTTCATCAGAATATCAATGGAAGTAGACCCACCAAAAGGTCAAAAACCCACATGACCTGCCTTGAATGCATCCAGAGGTGACTGACCCTGGTGTCGCCAGGACAACCCCTCCTGCTGCATTGTCTCCTCCGCACCACTGAACTTGAGCCTGCTCTCACACGGGCAACCGTCAGTCTCCACTCTACTGATTTTTATTTTTGAAATCGTCGAAGAAGAACAGACAACCTCTTCGAACACGCTTGCCTTTCCTTTGCTGGCAACTTGCGTTGGACGTGAAAGCACCGTTACTTTTCGCTACAATGAGCAAATAAAGAATTGCCCCTGATTCGGACATTATTCACCACAGGATCTGTGGATTTAGCATCATGTTCCATCACAACTGAAACTGTGTTTGCCATTGGAGATATCCTTCCTCGTACATCAGTAGTGCGGAAAAAGTTGTTGATGAGGAACACCTTAAATGGCAAAATCCGTATACACATAGATTTCATTTGCATCTCCTGTGAAGATATATTGGTATTTTCTCTTGCAGATACTGCAAAATTAAAGGTTTGTGGGTCCACGACCCCATACTGTTTAAAAAAGTGCATTGACATATATGACAAGACTAAAGTCCGTACATGAAAATTGGCCTCACTTCATACTTAGCAGATATGCTAATCTAATTTAATCACTCTCTTGTACCAACTTTGTGATGACAGAAAATTACCAGGGGTTATGTTAAAAATGCAAGAGGAAATCACACTGATTTGTTAATTACTTGAATTAATCCTGCCTAGTGCGAGGAAATTTATTTCTGCTTTTAGACCCCCAAAGTGACAGTGGAAGGGTCAAATACATTCAGGCCTTTCTATTCAGATTCAATGGTAACCAGCCCACATCCTTTCATTCTCGTAGGCTGCCAGAACAAACAGGACACCGGAAGAGCTCTGAACACCCCCATGCTATATATATATATTCCACGGCATGTTTGCCCAGGGAAACCCTGTAAGGTGGAAATGGATTAGTAAACAGTGAAGGTCCCTGTTTTACAGCACTCCATGTGCCAGATTTATCACAGAACCTCTGTGCCATTTTGTCAAACCTTTTTAAGTAAGCTTGCCAAAGTCATCTTGATATGAGTGGATTAGCCCCTTACAATACAGCACTGAAGTTTATACAACACATTTGTTAAATAAAGGGTTTCTTCTTGGTTGAAGTCTTTAACTTACCAATTCTTTAGTTCTTTTTTTTCATCTTAGCAGAGTTTTCTCCACAAGGAACTAAATTCCAGATGTCGTTTGAAGTTCATTGGATAGAAAAATGCATAAGTCATCTTGTGAGATGACAAAGACAAAATGGATTTAGAAGTAACAATGACTGAGAACAGGCTCAGAATAGGAATCTACCTCTACTGATAAGCGAAATAGAAAATAGTGCAATGGAGTGCACAGCTGATGGGTACTTGATCCCCAATGGGGACCAAGTGTGTAATGGATACAATGAGCAGTCAATCCAAAATAGCAATGCTCATATACTCTCCATCAGCTCACCCCAAGAGCCGCTTGACCACCATTACGAACACCTAGATCCTTCAAAGTCCAAGAAGAAAAAGGGGCGGCCATGGAACATCTTCAGCAGTGCCAAGCGGCGGTCCCGCTCCTTGGGGCCATCCGTTGGGAGGATGATGCGAAGGACAGTGATGACCAGTGAACTGGACTTTGAGAAGCACAGTAACGTGCTCAGATCACAGACAATGAAGCACAAAGTAAAGGATATTGTGATTGTTGGGTCCGAACCCTTAGATGCAAAGGATCGGCAAGGATGGAGTTACCGCCAGAGAAAGATGTCCAGTCCACTGCCGTCCCCAGTGAGCCAGGACAGTCCCCGGCATTCTGTGCTCAGTGATGGTCAGTGGAGTGACCCACCATCATCACCCCTAAACCGCATCCCTAGTGTGGGCTCTCATGCGGCAGCATCACTACCTGGTCACTACACACAGCAACCGGCATTGCCTCCAAGACGCTACAGCGAGATGCCAACCTTGCAGTCAGGGCGCCCTCTTTCTGATTCAGCTTTTTCATTCCGCTCTCTTAGTGAGCTGAATGGGAGCCCAGCAGTTGTGGACGATGAACTGCAGCTGTTAAGACATAGGGTGGAGGTCCTTGAACGGAGACTAGCAGGAGAACTTGACACTGAGGATTTCAAGGTGTTACTAGACATTGGTGGAGAGTCATCAACCGATGACCCCACAGAAGATGAAGTCTTCAACAAGCAGAGTGTGCCAACAGTAAGAGCAGGAACATCGAGACGCAGTGGCAGTGCAGACAGGAGAGTCAGTTTTTGCGACAGCAGCACTCTTCCAGAGGGTGGTCTTGCTTCGTCCCGAAAATCACGACACGCTGACTGGATCAGCAAACAGTCAAGCAGCAGGTTTCAAAAAATTGACAGATCTGCCATTGAACCATCTCTGGAGGTAGTCAGTGACAACTCATATAGTAATCACATACAAGTAAGTAGGGAAGTCTCAAATGCAAGAAGAGCATCGCTGCCTGTCCACAGTGTGATTGCAGAGGAAGTTTCAGTGGAAAGTAAAGACACACTTCAAAGGAAGTACAGTCAACCCAATATCGATATTAAAATGAGGGAAGAGAAAAGCTCAACTAGCAGGAATGGGGAAGATCAGGCCAGTTTGTCCAAAGAGCCGGAATCAAACAAAGTGAGCGGGACCACAGATCAGTTTGACGACGGCGTGTTGGTGCTCTCCAGGCAGTCCAATTCCCTCATACTGCTTCCTCCTGGTGAATCGACAACGGATGACCTAAGTGCTGATGAGCTTGACAATAATGATGATGAACATAATGCTGATGAAAGTGCTGGTGGTGATGCAGCACATAAAAGTGATGGAACTAATCTAACAAGCCAGGAATCAGACCAAAAAACAAACAAGGTAATATCCAGCACACTTTCTATTCTTATTGTCATATTCATTCAAAGTTATCATTTACTACTATTGTTAACAAAACTTTTCGGGTCCTTTCAGCTTTCTCCATCATCCCAAAATCTTTAATCGTACCCACATGAAGGAGACATAATACTAACCCTTAGGACATTGGTACATAGGATGCTGACTGCTCCAGAGAGAATCATTTAAGTAGCTGTTATCTTACATCCAGGTGGTCTTTGAACTTGGGCTCTTTTAATTGTATGTCATTAGTATTTTAAGAAAAGTTGCCATCATAGCAACCTAATCTTTCTTCATATCCTTGGTATCATGATGCAGAATGATAATTTGCCTAAGATTGTTTCAAGACACATGAAATAAACAGTTAATTGATTAATACATTTGTGTTTTGAGGACTTGCATATCATCTGTGAGAATATATTTAGGGTTGTGTATGACTTAAATGTCAAGTTTGTAGGTCACAGTGTTGTCATCTATGTGTTGTCAGTTTGTATCAGTTCAGGCTGAACCTGCCTGTCGTGAAGGGACTTCAAATACAGTTGATAGAGAATGGCAGAGAACGATTGCATAACCATACATATAGTGTATTTGTTTCTGTTTGAAGCATGGTAGTCTTGATAGCCTAACCCATTGGAGACCAGCGGCGACTATGGTCTAGCAGGTGTTCATGGGAAATGCGTGTTGCCTCAAAAATCAGCTATTTCCCAATGGGTCAACAAACCTCTTAGATGTACAGTTGTACATGTGCCTTAGGCTTTGTCTCATTTGGAATTGACAGTTAAGAAAAAAAAAAGAAATAGCAGGTGTTTTTTACGTCATGAGTATGCTTATTTAAGGGACACAAAAGGGATCGGTATCCTTGCCAGAAGTGAAGACTTCACTGCGTATGTTTACTACCTGTTGAAAACTTGATATATGAATAGGTGTGGAGTCAGTCTGTGCCTGTAAGGTGCTTCCCAGGGGCTCTTGCATTGAGATTCAAGTTCTAGTGGTATACGTTTTGCGTAGTACATTGCATGGTGTTTTGCTGCATAGATTTGTAGAGCAATGAATGCAGTGTGGTAGAAAGTAATACATCACACCCCCCCCCCCCCCATGTCTGTCACAATCAACCACCTCTGCATGACATGAGGATGTACTGTGACATCTTGGCAGCATTAGTCACCATGGCAACAGGTAATGTTGTGAGAGGTCGTCCCATAAATCAAGGCATTTCCTGGATTGCCGGGCGTCAAGTTTATTTTTCCATTGATGTTCGCCCGAGTGACAAGCTGTGCAAAAATGACGTAAAGAGCAAGAAAAAGAGAGAGAAGGAGAGAGGGAGGGAGAGAAAGAAAAGTCTATCTCTGCATGTGAGGAGATTTATGGCAGTCGGCTGATTTGCAAAAAATGCTGCTCCACCCATGCAAACTTGACCTTTGTTGCGACCCTGCATCCTGGTCTACGCTGATGGCTGCACTTGCCATTGCAGATTTGTTATCAGTCATGGCTGGAGAACATTCCATACCTCGGTAGAGAGGAGCTTTAGAACATTTTAGACGATATTGAGGAATATTCCGACTCTGTCTGTCTCTCCCCCTCTGTCACTCTCTCTTCTCTATATATCTTTCCATCTCCCCCTCTCCCTCGCTGTCTTCATTTTTACGTGTGGGTGTGTTATTTTTTTTGTGTGTGTATGTGTGTGTCCCTGCACTTGTTTTTGTTTTGATGTTGACCATCACCTCTGACATCACTTCGCTCATCCGCACACATGGGGTTTCTCGGAGGAAGGGATAGCATTTGATGAATGCGTGTTTTGGACTTGCACTGACAAGGCGTATGCTGTGACAGGAGCTATCGTGGAATTCAAGGTGAAGCGGTGGAGTACATTACCATTGATTTTGTAACAGGTTGGTAAAGACAGATGACTTCTGGAGCCTTTTAAGTCGTACAACTATGTCTGCAGCATTTGACCAAAAATAGCAACAAGGCGTCAGCTTGTCAACCCTTGCGCATTATGCTGCCTGATTGGTATGCTTTCTGTTTTTATTCTAGTCATGCATTTTTTTTTTTAAAAGACATATCTTGGGAATAATTCTTCTGGTATTGCACAGCAATCTACTATGCATTTCTTATGACTGCTATACAAAACGTCATTTGTAGAATATTATGTACAATTTTGTTAATATTTCTTTTTTCTGCAATCCTTTGTTCACACTAGCAAAATATGAAAAAGGTTTGTTGTTGTTTTTTGGGGGGTGTAGGGGGTCAGTCTTTTCTGTTTATTTCAAGAAGTTTGTATGATGATGCAACATATAAGTTACATTTAGAATGCCTTTTATTTGTTTTTTGAATGGTCTGAAGTTGAATTAAATGTGCAATAAGGCATGTCTTTCCCGCCATGCAAGAAGAGAGTAGGCAAACAGGCTGCTATGTGGTTTGTACAGTTATCCAGAAATGGTTTCTTTGTCACACAATAGGTAGTGCCAGTCTTTTGTTTTGTTTGGTGTTGCATTATTTTATTTTGTTGCATCAAGGAAAGAACAATGCAAATTCCCAGTGGAATCCACAGTGCTGCAAATGAGAATGTTGTGACATTATTGTGTATGTTTTCATGCACCTGTGCAACATTTATTGGTGTGTTTTCATGCACCTGTGGCATTCATTCTAAACAAAGGATTTGTTTGTTGATTTCTGTTGTTGTCATGTCACTCTTGTAAAGCATGCTCACTGGAATGTGACAGTGGGGTTCATGGGTCATGTGTGACAGGTGTGCATATTCTATTTTAGTAATTTTTACGTGGGAGCCATTTTGGTTTATTAGTAGATTACAGGTAAAACATGGTTTCCATACACCAGCAAAAACTGTTGATTTTTTGCTCAAAATGGGCACATATGCATGAAAAATGTATGAAATAGTGATGTTAGAACACTACTTTAGTTGGGTAACAATGAAAATGCAAAATACTAGCCAAAATGATATGCTGACAAGTACTGCATTTTAAGAATATATCAAGTCATGGTTGCTTCTTTATGTTTTTTATTGATTATGGATTATCAACAAATCGGGCCATAGCAGTATCCATTGCTCTTCCAAATGAGATTGAATCTCATGCAGCTTGTTGGGAAATACAATTGTTGGGACACAATCAGTCATTACATAACATTCAACCAACCCACTACTGCACTGCAATCAAACTTATTTTAAACTTTTGATCTCAAAATACTCCGAAACAACTCATTATCCTGGCAAATCATGTCAGGCAGACAAGTTTCTGCCTTAGACCCTTTCGATATGTTGCAAGTAAATTACAAATGGTAAAATGGTAGAAGATGAATTTTGATCCCTTATGAGAAGTGTTTTATCTTTGATTTGATATTGATTAATTAATGGTGCAAACTTGTAGGACATCTGTAGTGAATCTTGGTTCTTTGGAAGACACTTACTGTACACCCCTTTCAGGTAAGGCATAACAATGTTTACAATCAGTGCTAACTGTAGGTCCAATTGCATTGGCATGGCATACAATAAATTTGAATATTAAAGCCCTCATTTCTAATTACACTCTACACGGCAGAAACATAACAGACTGAGGAAGTTTACATGCCATCGCAACTTGAAGTTGTTGTTGTTATTTTATCCCAAAGTAGTGTTCAGTATAGTGGGTGCTGTGCCCAAGAAGCAGAAAATTTTTGGCTGGTGCTGTGGAAATCGACTGTTTAGTCTGGCAGAAACTTGTAAAAGACTGGCAGAGTTTCAGAAATCTTCATATTGCAATTTTTTTATGCTTTGAGTTTTGGTGGAATGTATGGATAGTTGCCTGGCATCTTTCAGCCAAATCAAACATTGTTTCAAAAACAAAGCAAAAGTGTGTGTGTGTGTGTGGAGGGGATGGGAGTTATGCTATCAGTGTAAACACCTTTTTTTTTCTGTCTCTCTCTCTCTTCTCATTACAAAGTTAGATTATTTAAATGGGAATGAGGCCTAACTCAGGCAGTTAATGACATGCTTCATTTGTTATGTCCCTGGGAGGCGTACAGCGTGTATTTATTTGTCATGGAATATTCTTTGCCACTGCTATGTGTCTGATGTAACATAGGAATGTTCTGTGAAAAAAAAGATGATAGTGATGTTTGTCATAATAGTTTAAAGGTTTAAAACCACTGTGTTATTGAGAAAAACAAGTGAATACACAGCAAGAGAGATACAATGTATGAAGTGAAAGGTTTGATCGGTATTTAAACAGGAATTCTTCAGATCATTCTGTGTAAAAGGTCGTTTATGCCTTTTGCAAACATAATTTTGCATGGTTAAAGAATTATGTCTGCCAACATTGTGTATGAATTCTCTGACAGTAATACACCTCAGAGTTAAAAAAAAAAAAAGAAATGAAAAACTAATCCATATCACTCAATAACATGCTCCCCTTTTATCCCAAGAATAACAGTTTTTCCCTTTTTTTTTGGGGGGGGGGGGGTCTAAATAAATTGACTAGAAATCTGTAGTATTGTTCGGCCTGCCATCATAAAGAAGTTTCCAGTATTATTACTCTGAGGAAAGGTGTGAATAACCTACCTGTACAATCTATACCAGCTTATGAAAGAAATCTAATTTTCATTGTTATGAAATGGACTCATGAACTTATAAAAGGTCATATTGGTTTCATTTTTTTTCCTCATAAATGTGTCAATTAAAAAAGATAGCATAAAGGAAATAATTTGCAATCTTGAGACAAATTTGGTCTCCTTGAAACTTTCTTGTCATTGTGATTTAAAAATATAGCTAGGTCATCCCTAATCTGCCAGCAAACTTTGCTTCCCTTGATAACTTTTTTTTCTCTGGATGGTGTAATGAGCCTGCGGCTAGCCGTTGCTACCCAGTTTCAGTTGATAAGGCTGTATTTCAGCCGATGTGTGCTGTATCGATCCAGCTCGTGGCTTGATGCTACAGAGCCAGTGCTCTCGTTGTATCTGTGTGTTCCTGATGTGATCTTGTGCTCTTCCATCGCTTGCCCTCTTTCTCTGTCTCCTCTCTTGTCGCTGCTCGTGGTGTCGCGTTTGAGGTGAACCCCAAATTGGAAGATTTGAAAAGCAGGCAGTCTTCTTTACCTCTTCATCCCCTGTACGAAAGGGGGGGGGGGGGGTATTGGAAGGTGGAGGGGCTGAATTAGTATTATTAGTTGCCTACAGTCACAATGTTGATACTACATCGCTCATCGCATAAAACACAGGAGTCATCACACACTCCAGGGAGGACCTCCCTGCACACACACACGTGCATGTATGTACACTGTGGGAAGATGTTTCTCAGATTATATTTTAAAAAAAGCTCAGTACAAGGTGAAGGTACTTCGTTCGCATTTGGAGTTTGATGACAGTAGCATGCACAGATTGAAATTTGATGGTGCGTTGAAAATTCTGAGGTCTTTTGTCTTGCATGTTGCACATGCAGAAATTCTGTCTGTGATGCCCATATATTTCACCGAGTGTTGAATCCTCCATATCAACATTCAGAAAAAAATATTAGCATATCTTTGATCTACGTTATTTTCAGGGCTTACTGTTTGCAAAAGAAAAGTGTTTTTAAAGCTTAATTTGTATATGACCAACTGAAGATTCATGATGATTTGCTCTTTGTAACTAGTGCTAAAAAGGTTTCTCACTCTAGTTGTTTCATCCAAATGATTTTTTTACCCCATACTTGCTGTGTTTCTTTTCACCATGCAGGCGCGGCGCTAGGGTGCAATTAACTCGCCAAAAGCTTATGACCTCGAAGCCTCAGTTGCAAAAAGTAGACAGCTTGTGTGCGTAAAACCGCTGGGGAAGTGTTGCAGGACAATCGCAATATCTCACCTCAAAGCCATCAAATGATTAAATCTATACAGCAAACTGAAGAAGAAACTATTCTCTAACTCGTAATGTTAGTTATTTGGGGTTTTATTGAGGATAAACGTGTGAAAATAATGTCGAAACTTAGCTTCCAAAACAGAAAATTTGGTCTCAAAACAAGTGTTATTTTCTCACATTTTCCTTCATTGCACAAAAATGAAACTTCGGTATATGACTTATGGTAGTATATCCATGCTGCTCTCCAAATATCTTTTCTGTATCATTTGGCGCACAGCTATGTCTGGAAAAAATCGAGATCACTGTCACTTGTGACCCACGTAAAATCCATGGCGTAAGGAATACGCAGTCCGATGTATTGGTTTTTGTGCTGCTTGAAACAGTTGAAGCACAAAGCAGGGTTCCTCTCTTGCCCACTCACCACCCTGCTGACCGAAAATCGACCTCTGTCGCATTGCGCCGAGCCTGACACCGCTGATTGGCTAAGCGTGCACTCACCAGTAGAAAACGCATGCGCAGGAGGATGATCTAGTTGTGCATGTCCAGTATCTTCTCTTAAAGTTGGTTGTCTTTTTGCTCTTATTTTTACCTAACTACTAATTGCACAAACACGAGACTTCGCAGGTAGTGAGTCTGGTGTATACAGACTAGTAATATGTTGATCAAATGCATATTCATGCAGGCGCAGACTTGTGTCGGGAAAAAATCGTAACCCTTTCCCACAGTCGACTCAAGCAGAAAAATACACATATCTCGAAAGATACATCAGCGTTTTCGCCCAAAAATCATATGAAGGATGATATATTCATATTTGATATATGTGTGAAGTTTCAAGGGATTTGGTGGTAAAATAAGGGAGATACGAGGAGGTGAACTTTCGAGATTTTTTGTCCTTCCCTCCGCACAGCGCTTCGATGACCGTTAAGAATTCAAAAGCTTTGGCCTCTTATCAGTGAGTTAATTGCACCGTAGCACCGGGGCTGCATGGACAGGGTGTGAGTTGCATTATGAATGTCACTGTACTGATATCCCCAGGGTGCTCCAAAACCACCTGCTTACTTGCCCAGGGCATCCCAATCTTAACTGCTGGGCAAGTAGAATATGCAGTGGATAACTTACCTGTCTAATGCAGTGGACACTTGTCTGATGAATGTGTAGATTGGAAACAATACATCTTGACTCCATCTTTCTGTGTTTTTCTGCCCCCCAGTGTATTATAAGTGTTGAAAGTTAGAACTTTCGAAAATACACTACGATTTGCATCCATTGAGGTGTAGCACACACGATCACACTGAAACTGCAGATGATAAACACATCACATTGACAGGGAATTAGGTAATGAGCATGTTGAGTCATTGATTTTCCCAAAAATTGTGACTTTAACAGATGCTAGAGGATGCTGTGAGAAGGGGGGGGGGGGAGATATTGCTCCTGGAATCATGATACTAGAGTTTGCCCTCCAGGAGGATGCAACCATCTCATCTGAGCATCTCATTTTCACAGAGATGCACCGATGATTAGAAATCAGTGCAGGATATATCCCATGTGTGTGTGTGTGTACATCGTGTACCAAATATAGCTCATAAATCCACCCATGGAGGGAGATGTTCACCTGAGCTCGTTGCCAGTTTGGGGGGGGGGGGGATGCGACAGTCATTGGTGCAAACCATCCTCAAGATATTTGTGATAACTGTGATTTGGACTAGTATGTTTTAGTGTGATACCTTCATATCATGTGGTATGCAGCGTGTGAGAATAACCCAATCCCCCAGAAAAAAAAAATAATAGAAAGAATAAAATGAAATCATTTTTTATAGGAATATTATAATGTGGGTTCCTTTTATTTGTCAGTATTTATAGAGCTTGGAGTGCATTAATCCCATTTGCTATTTGCAGAAAGTACATATGTATGTATTGCATGAACTTGAGCATGTGATTTGTGTTCTGAATCCTGTGCTAATTCTTTAGACATAGTCCGTCCACCAAAAAATACAAAATAACAAAATAACAAAAGATAGAATGCTTAACAGGTGATGCCACACATCCGTCATTCAGATAAAAATGTTGTGCATAGTTCAATTGTTGTTTTCTCTAGTTATCTTTGAAAGAGAAGATATGAGTACATTGTACAGGCCTGTGAATTTGAATAAACGCATTTATAAATGTTGGACAGTATCAAAATGCATTTGTGGAGAGAACATTTACTTCTACTGTATCAACAGCCTTCTTTGTCATGTTTGTATTTCTGTGTCTGTGACATGAAATCATAATGATGGCATGTCATCTACAGGAATTACACTTTTAGGAAACTATTTTCACGGCACAAAGGTCTCTGTTGAATTATTCCAACTGTATTTTGATTTCGACAGTGGTCTCCACAGAGCAGACCTTGGAACTTGTGAGTCCATTCTCCATCACAATTTCTGTGAATAGATTTTTGAATAAAAGGAATTGCAAATACCACTGGCATGAATAAGTTTGCATTTTTTTTTTTTTTTTTGCTGTCGGCCACATGTGTGGAAGTGGGATAAATCCAAGTATCCAGTTCTTGATAGTCTTTTCATTTCGTAAGGGGAGTTTCCTCCAAATATGGTGATTCTGTGCATACAGAAAATTAGTAAACTTGGCAAAAGTTTTAGGAAACTCGGGCAATCCATTCGAAGAGTTCAGAATTTTTAAAGATTTGCTTAAAACCATCTGCTGCCCTCTCTTGACAGGTTCTATACAATTAATTATAACTTCACAGTAGCAACATGATATCATACTTTAAAAGTTACGAGAAGAAATTCACAAAAATCCACTTTTCCACAACACAGAAAGAGCACTGAACTAGTTCCTTGAGAAGGCATGGATAGTGACAGTTTTCCTTATATCTCAATGATAGGTCAAGGGAATGTGTATCTGTCTTAGAAATGAAATTTTATGAAATTCCTAAAGATTATGATTTCTTAATTATCATTCTATTACTGTGGAATTTCTGTCTAGAGAGGACAGCATATGGAATTATCCAAAGTTATAAAATTTAATCCATTTCAAATAGATTCTATGAATTGTACTTGAACTTTCTGCAAACATTTCCCTGAACTGTCTGCATGAGCTGCACCCTCACGTACGTTTCATGTTTGGAGAAACTCCCCTTTGAAAGGTGTAGTTCTCTTGTTGCGTTGCTCAGCCATTGCAAAAACTGGTAAATTCTGCAGTCAACGTACCATCTCTTTGTTCATGTAATAATGGAGTTCTTCACAGTCAGACTGTACAGATGTGTGACCATACACAAACCACACCACCTGCTCCAATCAATGCCTTGGTTTTGTTTTGTTTCTGTTGGGTTTTTTTCATCGGCAGACATCATTTTGACCAAATAAAAGCATGCTATGACTCTTTTATACGAGACATTTAAAGGGACTTGTGTTATAATGTCATGATATCATTATTGTCATGACACAGCAAAAGGAACATTATTTGATTTGCTATTGCCTTATTTTGAGCTACCCTATTTTTTTTTTTTTTTTTTGGGGGGGGGGGGTCAGAATTTTAATGTGCCCATTAACATAAAAATGAATTTCCATGCACGCTCCTGTGATGTAAGCATGATGTCTTGAGCTTCAAAATGTCAAGAGCAGTGAGCCCAAAAAGTGAAGAGCTTTTCACCCAGAGATAAGGAGGACACATAGGTGTGTTTGTGGAGCCTCATGTGACCAGTACTTGGCACTCTCTGTAATCTTCATGGTCACTTTTACATGATCAAATATTCTGTACTTCTTTATTTTTATTGATTTTATTTTTTTAGGAGCCATTTGTCTCCAAGAGAACATGATTATGATTATTACATTGTCAGATCTTCAAAACAAACATATTGACTTGGATATATATGATGTGATGCACTGTCTAGTTGAACGCTGTAATCCTGTGAGGACAGGCTGATTTTGCTACAACACGCATTTCCTTTAGAAAACTGCCCAAGTATACTCGGGACGCATCCTCCATGGGTTTAAAAAAAAAAAACATGTTTTGTTCTGCTAGGTCATTTGAACGGGTCCCACCAATTTGTCTTGAATATGCAGAAATCAACATTTAAGTAAATGCTGCCATATCTCATTGCATGACCAGGATCTAGTGAATGTTGACATGTGGTGCTCTCCTGTGCAGTGTATATCATAGTCATGGATGTTTACTGAAAATGAGTGTGCTTTTCATGATGGACCTATACATTTCCTGTGACATCTCTGTGGCTAACATTAGTTAGCAGGGCATCTCTCTGTCATCCTAATTGGTATCAAACTTCTGCATCATTTCTGGCATAGCTCTGAAGATTTACTGGCCCCTCAGAGCATTTAAAGCAATTTGGGCTGAAGGAGATGTAGCTATCTTCCTGATGAGATGATATTGATTTGATATTGCATCTACAAGGATAAACCTTATTGAGCATGATTCAGTCTCAAGGATTTTTTTCTGGTCTTCGCAATGGTAGTGTTCGCATCATGCACGACATCTATGTGCTAGCATATTAACATTGCCTCTGGCTCGATTGTCGAAATGAGGCATCTGTCGTCCTCATAAAATCGCATGGTTCATTTTATTGGTTTAGACAAAGTTTTGCCACTGACAATGAAACAGATGGTTTTTTCAGGTCAGGAAATGCCACATATTTGTTACCTGAAGAATCTTTGGAGATAGGATCGCGTGTCACAAACAAGGGCAAAATGCCTGGCTCTTGCTTCCGTTGGGCTTGATGTTTGTTTCCGTGGTAACCAGAGACGGGAGGGTGGGTGGAGGGGGGGGGGCGTTGGCATATCTTGCAGCTCAGAATGGTAGGCTACCTGCATGTGTCGTCAAGTAGACAACATCCTTTGATACTGTCATCAGATACCGCTCTTTTATCGCAAGAAGGAAGCAGGTTTACTCCAGACTATCTTACCACGTGAGACCTTACATAGGAGGTTATCCCATGCTCTTTTGGCATCAATTTAGGCTCCATTCATTGTCAGATAAGTATTGGATAAGCATCTGTGGTAAGTTCATCCACGTTTTTAATTTTTGTTTCCTTTTTTTTTCTGTTTTCTGGGGTTTTTTTAAAATACTTCTGATGAGGGTATTTCTTGTGGTTGAAATATTGAGGTGTGTCCTGTATTTACAGTTTATATAATAGCAGTCTCTTGGAAGTTGAAATTTGAAAAGACTACGTTGCGAGCTCACACCCGCATTGAGGATGCTTTATTGCCGCTTAAAATATTTAATAGTTTTCACTTACTGTGATGGTGTGATGGGTATTCTATTATCTCTCCTGCATCACACAAAGACCTGTGAACATTCTCCCACAGCACTAAATTAGCTTGTTGACTGCACCATGCCGCCAAAAAGGATGCATCTTATTAGGGGGTCGTCAAGGTGCTATTAATGAGTCTTGTTTCTCTGCAGGATTATCTAGTCTCTTCATCAGTGTGTGTTATACTGGTATATGTTTTACATAAATAATAGGCTGCCTGTTCCCTGTCCATGCGTTCGTTTCTGACTGAGGTATATTCGGCCATGCTACACTGTATGATATTGGATTATGTGATCACCTGTGTTTTAAGTAAAATAAGGAAAAAAAAAACCCTGGAAAATCAATGATAGCAGGATGCTATTTGAAAATAGATAAAGATATGTAGATCAATAGATCGGTAAATGGACAGGTTGATAGATAGATAATCAGATATAATTATAGAGAAATGATAAAAAGAAAAGTTGCTCCAAAAAGATGAAGTAAAAAAACACACACACTCTCATATGGTTAGAAGAGAAAAATGTTTTATAGCCTTGTTCGTATGCTTTGTGATTGTTCTTCATGTGATTATATTTACAGAACATAGTTTGTCTTATCTCATATCTCCACCTCCCTATGAAATATAATCATGCAGGTTTATCCTATATCTATTAATATATTATATTGGATAGTATGTAATGTACAGTTTCATTCCAGTTGTACAAAGGATATGAATTGACAATTACCAGTCTTACTGTAGACGTGCCTGTGTTGTTCTGTTTGAATCATGTGTTCAGGTGGGGGGTGCTGACATTTTGTAAATGTTGCACATAAATAGAAAACATGATCCCACATAAAATGAACTTGTGACATTTACTCCCAGCCATGTGAAAGCTATGCAACTGCAGCAATGCCATCATATTTTCATTGCTGCGACCAGAATAAAATTTTGCGACCTTCAGACTAAAGGATTGTAAAGGATAAGAAATTATGTTTGAGTAATAACCATGTGCACATCTTATGCTTGCGTGCAGTAACATGGTTTGTTAAAGGTCCAGTTTACCTTTGGGAGCAGTGATTTCATAAATGTTCAAGATATCACATTTGATGCATATGTGTAGGTCTGTTGTATCATAAAACATCCTACCATATATTTGCAATGAAACCTAAAATATAAGGAGATATCAGGGTTTTTCTCAATAAACCGTAACTGTATACGGTTTAGTCTGGAAACATTTTTATTATAACTATTGTTCACATTTTGTGTATTTAACAACACTTAACATCGATTATACGGATTCAAATTTTGACAGTGGTTGTTTCTATCCCTAACTCACATTTTAGAACTATTTTAGAGCACTAATGCTTTCATCAGCAAATGGTAAATTATGCCTTTAAAGGTTGAGTAGCATCAACTGTGCACTGGCAGAGAAGTGTCAATGTACAGTGTGTACAGTAGGCCTGTATATGTATTGAAGAAAATATTTGTGTGCTAGATGTAAACTTGATGTTATGAATGAATTGGAGGTCATCCAACCAACCTTGGACTGCCAACTGTATTTAGCACTGTCCCTTCTAAAAAGGAATCAATACAGTAGTATATTATTGATTTCTAGACTGTCTAGTCTTGGCATACAGGTGTTTTTTAAGTGTGACTTCCATGAATCTAATGCTTCACTACCAGTAGATTTTATTGTTTCTTTTTTTAAGTTTGTTTATTATTGTTGAAGTTTGCAAGTTTTTCTGTGTATGTGTGTGCTTTAGGGTGAGTTGTGGTGTTCAAAAATATTTGTGAAGGTTCAGAATGATACTGACATCACAAAGTTTGAACAGTGTTGTTAGTGCCCATCTGGTTCTATTGAAAGTTAGGATTTAAGACAATTTTCCCAAGGTTTTGTGCATATATGTATGTGTCCATGTATATGATATGATAGGATATGATGTAGATAAAATAGATTGATAGTGATGGGATTTCTTTGAATTCAATCATTTCCTGTATTTTAGCACATCTTGATGACAGTGTTGCTTTGTTCTTTGCTGAGGTCCTACTTCATCTGTCTCCAAAACATGAAGAGGAGAAGATGAAAAGGTTTGTGGAAGAGATAGAAAATGAAAGACAGCAGGGAGTGAGGTTGTGAGGTCTGCTGTGACAGACAGACAGACAGACAGACAGAAAACCTCAGACCAGGGCTCCCTGTTCAGACAGAGAGGAATGGAGTGAAATGCATTGTACTACAAATTGTTTTCAGTGGGAGATGTACACTTGATAGTGGCAGGTGCTAGCTTACTGTGAGGCCAAGGCAGATGGAGGTTAATTTATGAGATGCAGACAGTAGTGGCCACACCCATTTTTTTTCCTACCATAGATTAGGGCAGACAACAAAAATGGTGGATAAGAGCGGGCAGAAAGGAATTCAATGGCTGCTTTGTCATGCCTTAATGCAAACATGCATGCATACAGTACTATGTGTGAGGGAAACATAGTCACGTCATTGATATATCACCAATGTGACACCGATGTACATTGCAGTGAAATGCATTTTTATACCTGACTTGCATGTTATACTCCCTTTTTTGTGTGTTCATCATCATATCCATGCTCTTCACAAGTCTCTTTAACAAGCACATATCACATATGGAACAAAAAGAAAAAAAAAATAGCATGAAATGTCAACAAAGTGTTCAGTATTTATGCTGGCACTCAAATTGTCATACATCTGTGTGAAGTTTCTATTTGAGCTGGAATGTACACACTCGTTTACATTTTCATGTTGTTTGCTTGATCGAATCTTGTCATCTGGCAAATTTATTGTGTCCACAACAGCGAACAATTCTGGTTTTCAATTTTAGTCAAAGCATGCGTCGTGTGCAATATACGGTAGAACTGATCAACAGAGTCTGTTCACAGGAAATGACTGTGAAAAGCCTGGAGTATGATGCAGCCAAACACCTTTATAAAATGACTTCCATATTTTCATAATCATATTTGTTTCTTTAAAGCTATAGTCTTAAGAAGATTGAAAACTTTCTTGTATAGCTAGAGACAGAAAATCTTTTGAGTAGAACTGACTATATACGTTGAAAATGATGCATACTGACTGCTCCCAAAACTTTGACGTTGTTTTAGGTGATGTTTTTTCCCATTCTCATACCAGCGTTTCCCCATTATACTGAACATACTTCATTCTTGTGTCAAAATCAGTGTTTTGGGGTGTTTTTTGTAAGTGTGATTGTACATTCTGATACCTACTTTGCTTGAAGTACAATGTTTGTTTCATTAGGCAGAATTTTCCTTGTGACTAGATCTGCAGAATAGCCCAGACTGATTATTGTACATGTTACATATGATAGATACATGCTGCTTTATTACCAGCATCAAGTGGTCTGTAGAGTACATACATGTAGCAGTACAATATTTGTAATTGTAATTGAGATGTAAACATGTTTTAGCAATGATAGGTCCTTGTATCACTGTTCCATGACCCAGACAGTTATCAGTTATCTCTGGGATGTCATTTTGTGAGACACAATGCTTAAACATGCAATCCAACTGGATTCTTGTCTCAATTTCACTGACCTGTTTGTTTCCTTGGATTCCAGCAATTTCATTTGAAGGGTTTTTTTTTTTTTTTTTTTTGCTTTTGAGAAAAAGTTTGCCTCAGCCTCCATCTCTGTCAATGTTCGTAGTTACAATATTTCTGTGTGCATTGAAAACAAAACAAAACACAGGTTTTCTAGTGATTTTCGGCTCATATTGAACATGAAAGAACTGTTGTGGGGAGACTGTGTTGTGTATTGCTAAGGTTGGCCCGACTTGGAATATATAAATTGGAAATTCCTGAAACGCTTCAGAAAATACTCACACAACAGGCACTCGCAAGTGACCCAACTTGGAGAAGACTATTTAGTAGTCACCGACTTCTTTCGAGCTACAATAGTCTTTGTGTAGGATTCGTATCGTGGTACACTTCGATGCACACATATGCTGATGGGTAATTCTAGCAGGGCCTGTGCTAGACTTGGTTTTCCAATTGTAATTATGTACCATTGTGGGCAGCGAATGAAGATTGATTCAGTTGCAGAACCATAGTAATCTGTTTACTCCCTCCCAGTAAAATGCATCAAATGTGATTTTGAGATGATTTGCATTTACTGAAAATGGCTATTACGTGCCTGTATGGTCTCTGTTCAAGGCACATTATTTTCTTTATTTTGCTGTAGCCATACATTTTAAAAATTATTATTTTTGTTTGTGGTTCTAGACTTTTGTGGATTTACTTTTTTGCTTTTTCTGTTTCCATGTAAAGCAACATAATATTCTATATTTTTTTATCTATTCATTCTCCACTCATGGGAAGGATTGCCCTTTCAGCCATAGTTGAGCTGATTTTCAAAGGGGTCCTTGCCGTACATTAAGAATAAACAAACAAACATGTACATCCAACATTGTTTCAGTGAAATAGAATATATCATGGTGCATATAATCATATTCATGATGTCCAATCTCCAAACTTCACTGCATTCCCAATGTTGGGGTTTATTGAGTGTATTTTGATATTTTGTGTTTAGTTTTTGGCAAGTGGAAGGCAGCTACTCCAGTCACTTATTACCTGCTGGCTGTTGTCCGTCAGTTCCTGTGGCTTTGACTTCATTTTACCTCTGCCATTTCTGATGTTGCCATCAAATCAAAGACTAGCATCCTTTTACCAAGATGAGTGTTAAACAGTTAATTGTATGACAAGCTCAAGCACATTTCTAGTACCCCATTAAAACACTATGAAACAAACCATTGGCAAACATTACAAACTTCCTATCTACAGGTGGTCATCATGGCATTCTGCACCTGTATTATCTCAAGTCTTTTTGTGCTAATGGTCAAGTCCAAGCCAAGGTCTTGGCTTTGTTCAGGTGTTATTTACGTTTGCACACTTTGGGGGAACCAACATGGCTTTGATATTTGTGATTGTTAGTTTTTGAGTACTCATCATGACCACCATAAGCTTTGAGTCAGCAAGAGTTGGTTACTCCCATTTTGTTTGCTTAGCTCCTCGGCTTCTCCACAATAGCATCAGCGTGTGCTGCTGATGCCGGTAGCGGTGGTGTGGCGGCGGTCTGGTTGGTGACTCATTAGGCTGTCTTGTGTAGACAAGGTGTTTCACTCCGTGTGTGTATATGTGTGTGTGTGATTGCTCACCCTTTTAGACAATGTGCTGAGTTACACCCTTGTTAAATGAAATGAGAGTCAGAGTAAGGAATTACACTGACTGATGTGTTCCCGCTTAATGAAGGGAGTTTGCTGAAAAGTAATAACAATAAAGGGTCCCTTTATGATGCGCTTGGTAGAGACCGATGATGCAGCTTGAACTTTAGACCTGGCTCTCGATGCTTTCGGTGAGATCATCATTTTTTTGATGATGCATTGTGGAGAGAGCATCGGGTGGTGCAGCTGTGTATTCCACAGCTCTGATTTCTGCGTATAAAACTTCTTTGAGACTGTATAGATACTAAAGTTTTCTCCAAATCAAAGCAATTATCTTTTAAACACGGGCAATACACATTTTGCCTCTCCTCAATGTTTTGTTACTTGGGAGTTACCATGGAGTTTGCTGTGTTTTTATTGGATTAATAACAGTTGCCAAGCATTGCACATTTCAGATTCTTGAGATCTGCTTTCATCAAAGAAGAGAGATCCTTCAACAGATTTAAGAGGAATAGCTTGAGGAACATCTTCAAACTTGTGTGATGGGATTGTTCTCGTGTTCAAACATTATCTTGACTTGTAACATCATCCAACCGACGGCCAGATAATTCAGGATGATGAATGGAAATCTGTCATGACGCCAGCATTTTTTTCTCTGTGGTAGTTGGGATTTGGTGCCTTCTAATCTTGCCACTATAGTGACGAATGACCGGAGCGGAGATTAGTGGTGGCTTTGCGTGCTACACGTGAGACTTCCTCCCCCGCGCCGAACTCTTGCCTGCTGAACGGACCCGCTTGGGAGAATGTCTGGCTGCTACGGGAGCCAGATGCAAATTGTGACATTGACGTTGGTTCTGACGGCACTTCCCTCTGCTTGTTTGAGGCCCGGTGCCGACACATTCGGGGCAGAGTTTAGTGCGATTATCCACTAAATAATGCATTTCCCTTCCAACCTTTTCCACTCTGCCTTCCTGACATCCAGGCAGACTTGATGATCCCATACTTCCAGTGCTTATCAAGTCAACATTCTATGTGCCTGTCACAAAGTACACAATCTGGCACAGGCAGATCATATTTTAGGGCCCCCAGACCTTGGGTCTCACAAACACAGTAAAGCCTACAAACTTTGGAGTGGCTTTGGGCATAATCAAACACAACATTGTCAGTGGAAGGTGATCCACCGATGTTAATCCCCGCTGATTTCGTAGGATGACATTTCTTCCTTGGATGTGTTCCCAGAGTGCTCAGCTTCGTCTCGATGTAAAGCCGCCAGGAGCCATGTTATGGAGGATAAAGCTGATCACTCGACAATGCAACGTGTTCATGGCAAGTGTCTCATTTGAGGACTTGAGTGAAAATTTCCCCGCCAACCTTGCCACCATTACTCAGCACCAGGATTCACGGATGTTTATAACAAAGACTTTAAATAGCATTGAACTTGACTGATCTCCTCTTTTCGCAGCGCTGAACCCACGGACGTCCTGTGCTTGCATTGTACAGCTTTGGAGTCACATGAATTATTTTGTTGAGTGCCCTTGTGATTTTCAAACAGAGAACAGTAAAGACAAGTGAATGTATTGGATGTAGCAATCAAGGTTAGTGATTTTTTAAACCAACATGGGACTTATACTGGATATTCATTGAATTGGACAGACTTGAACATCATCCTAAAAGTTCAACAGTATACAGAATCTAGCCTGGCCCCAATCTTCAGCATTGTTTCCATGGAATATATATATTCTGTGATTTGAAGATTGCTTTCATGTTACCTTTGTGTCTGTGACTGATGCATCTCCACCAAAGTGTATGATTGATGGTTCTTGCTGTCAAGTGACAAAATCCAACTTTAAAGGAGCCAGTGATTTAAGCAGCACAGCAGATGCCATAACAACTGTGTCAGAGTGCACAGAGAGACCTACAGGTACGCCAACATTCTGGTCTCAGAGAGTTGTAGGAAGACCCTGAAACTCAGCTGGACAAGTGAGAAGTGACCCATATGTTCTTCTGCAAACGTGCCAAGTCGGAATCATCTTGCAATTTTGGAAACCAGTATTTCGAACTTTTTCTTGCTGAGAAGAGTGGAAGTTTCTCCCCCCTTTAAAAACACACACACACACACACAAAGAGAAAGACACAAATTACTGCAGTCCCAATTGCTTCATTCAATCTTCCTTGGTTTACAGCAATTTGTATTGCGTGCCGGAAAGTGAAGTCTTTTCCTTGAATCTACATTGGCAATGACATCATAAGCTAATTAGAAACTTCACGTCTTGAATTGTGTGATTGAGGGGAACACATGGAACCACTTTGGGATTTCTGATGCACAAAGGCATTGGAGTGATAAAACCTGCAGGAACTTTCTCCTCTTTCTTTTTTCCACTGTGGGACACCAACCAACGGGCTCTCCTGCAGAGGACAGATAGTGACCAGGGGGGTTCCATACTGAGGCTCCGACCCCACTGTGGGCTGTCTGCTCCAATTCCGTGCTGCTGCTGCAGTGGTCACCGTGGCAACGACATGCAGCCGCGTTCTTTGCACTCTCTCCCACGCAAGTTGGGACTCAGATCGCTGTGAGATAGATCACACTTGTTTATGTGCCTCGCAGTGACTGGACTTTACTGGACGGACAGCTGAAATTTTTCTCAAAGGTCATGTGACACAAAATCATCGAAAAAAGAGAACAAAAATCTAGAATCTCTGAGGAGTAATTGGGCAGTTCTCATGTTACATCAAACTTTGATAACTCATTTGAGGAACCAGTTGACCAAGCTCCACAATTTGATTTAGTATTGCATCAATGCTCACTTGTGTCTCACCAATCCACCTTCATGTGTAACATATATCTAGCAGGCTCAAAGTCAAAACTATAATTTGGAACTTGAAATTGAATTTCACCATTTTGTCTGTGGCTTGACAAGAGTAACTCAAAATCAAGATGCAGAGGCGCATGCAGAAACATCGAGAGAGGCCCAAATCCTGGTATGGGGGCACAAGCACTGAGGTCGATGATACCGACCGCGTCTTGGCCAAGTCTGACCTATCAAGGTCTTACACTTCGCTGTTGAACCTGGGGCCCAGCCCAAGCACCAAACAGCGGCGACGGGGCTCCCTGGGGGCTGACACTGCCCCGCCCCGCCACTTAACATGGTGCTTTGAGGGATGGGAAGAATCGGTGCTGTTTGTGGGGCTCATCGTAAGTATCAGTACATCATGTTCTACATGCCTTTCCCATCTTGAAATCTTGCAGATGGCATAATTTGACCATGGTGCCATTTTCTTGAAGTCATTAGTTGTGAGAAGGCCTCAATGCATCAATGTATCCAACGTCTTTTGTCTTCACTGACCAATCAGATAGATGTCTTTCTTTCTTGAGAGTGAGATAGATCACATTCGGTGGGCATTTTTGATTTCCTTGCATTTTGAATATTTTGTGAGAGGAAAGTCTGAGATATTGTAGATTGGAGACCTAGTGAAGTTTGGGAAAATCGAAAGAAAATAAACTCTTGTGATAGTTTGATTTTGAGCATTATAGTTTCCTCTTTGTAATAATGTTGAACACATCATGTATTATGTCTTCTTTCTTGTGACTGAACACCAACAACAACAAAGTTGGAGTTGCATTATGTGGGGACTTGGATATTTATCAAATTGTTTCTTGAACAAAAATGTTTGTTCACCATTGTGAAGCAGATAATGATTTTCCCGCAGGCAAATATCATTGTTCAGAATTCATCTATGTCCAGTCTGGGTCTATTCAGCAGTGCTGGTTAGTGGTTTTGGGCACTACTGACCTAGCCCATTACTCCCATAAATTTTATGATAAAAGATGTGATCAGATAAGAGCTTTGTACGGAATCCCTGACCATGTGTATGACTTCAGAGCAAGTATTTTTGCAATAGAATTAGCTCTGGCCACGCTGATTGGCTTTGTTGATATAGGGTCGATCGTGTCGAACCTGCGTCTGACCAGGTTGTTACCAGCTTTCCTGTCGTCTGACGCAAATGACGTACATTTGAATTACTAGTAGAAGAGACTGCATAGCAGACTGGGAAAGAAATGCACAGTGTGTGGTCGCAGCTCACATTTAGAATAAATTTCACTCTAATTGGCATTCTGGTGAGAAAGCCGCAATCATGGCATTTGTAGTTAATTTGAGGTAATTTGGTTCGATCGAGTTAGTCAACCCAGTAACACTGGACCAGACATGTGAAGAAAATGATAAGGATGCTAATTCCTGTTCCTTTTCATTTAGAGAGTATGTCTTGTTTGTAACTGACGATGTTAAAATCGTGTTGAAGCAGCTGGGAGTTAGATGTAAGGCTGATGAACGATCTTCTCTCTCCCCAAATAGATAATTGTTAATGAGATTTTGGAATCTTGTTCCATCGCAGAGTGAAGCTAACACAGGGTTAGCTATCAGAGAATGGATAAAAAGCTTTGTATATGTTCCTTATTTTCTAGTGGGTGCTTGCAGAAGAGTGCCAGCTAGAGCTAATATTCCACAGGTCAAGTTACATGTTATTGGTAGAGATGGAATTCATGCAAATTTCCTAGGATAATACACACATGTTTATCATCAGGATGGGCATTCATATATTCTCAAGTGGGACTTTTTAAAATGCAGATTAAGCCTACCTATGTGATAGCATATTGGGAAAGTACAGTATTTCCAAACAAGATCAATGCAAATTTCTTCAGTGAAATTGTTTTTAGAAAGCAATTAAGAATGAGAGGTTTTTTTAATGAAGGTTTGTAAGATTAAGCCTACCTATGTGATAGCATATTGGGAAAGTACAGTATTTCCAAACAAGATCAATGCAAATTTCTTCAGTGAAATTGTTTTTAGAAAGCAATTAAAAATGAGAGGTTTTTTTTAATGAAGGTTTGGAATAAATCTGTCCTTTCTCTCACACGACATCATTATTTTCTCTCTTTAAGCACCACAAAATGTGTGTAGCATGAGTGTCATATATTTGTTAACCGGAAGCAGCAGTGCTGAAAGGATGTGAGATTGTTATTATTATCTTCTTCTTCTTCTTCTTTTTTGGCGGAAGAGCTTTTCATTCTAAAAAAATGACAGTCCAAGTCAATTGGCTGATGGGAATATTAATACTGACTTTATCACAGTTTCATCAAAACTTGTGTGTTGGGAAATTGCTCACATTTTGGGTACATTCCTTCACTTGTTTGCAGTACGTGGGAAAAAACTGGCAGGTCGGAAACATTCAACAATTCAATGACTTTTTTCATATCTTTACACTTGACTGAAGCTCGAACAGTTTGCAAGAACTGGAGTCTTTCCGTGAAGTTGTTGGTGCATGAATAGCCTTACAGTTACTCTGTGCAACAAAGGAGTGTAATATATCACAAGAATGCTATTATATATATGTTCCTTTCTTTTAGATGAATGTAGCATCAACTGAGCAAGACCCAATTTTTCACTTTTCAGCAAATGTGCCATGAATGTTTTGTTGAAGGTATAGGGGATAAAAAAGAATATAAAAAAAAAAGATGCAAGCTCTTGAACTGAATGTCAACAAAGGGCTTTATTCATCCATCCATTCATTCATTTATTCATTCATTCATTTGCTTTCCATCTCCAACAAAACATATAATTGATTTTTTTAAACATAAGATATGTGCATATAATATACCAACATTCCGAAATATGATAAATTAAATTTATGGATAAGGTGAAAAGAAAAACCACAAAAAGATATATTCTGAAATTTCGAAAATGCAGGAGATGGGAGGAATGCTTTAAAAAATTCTTGTAGGGTGCATTCCTCCAAAACATGGTAAAAAGATAATACATTTTCTCCTGTTAAGTATTTTTAGTAAGGCAAAGCATACCATCTAGCTTGGATTGCTCATTGTTATGTCTTTTCCCTTCTTTGAGCCTGGCAGACTTCCTAGTGCATTTATAGTATATTAGGCACATGAATATATATCCACTCTTGTAAATGTTTCCAAGCTACAATGTATTTTTGACCTTTTCCTCCTTCCCACCCACATGATATCTTTCTTGTTGTTGTGTGTTATGGGTTACCAGACTTCCATTTTAAATTATGACTCCTTACACTCATCTTCTTTTTAATGTATGACAATCAATTATGCAAGTTAGCTTAAATTTGGATTTTTTTTTTCTCCAACTGAAGCATGGCCATTTTGCAAGCCATGTATCCTTGCGATCCTCGTGTACATGTACACATGCAATTGTACAATTATGGTCAAAGGATATATTTTGAGTTGTGTGTGCAGCTATTACTGTGGGGTTTACTCACAGATCTCATGGCTCAATGTGGAAATATGACAAATCATCCCACAACAACAACAACAAAGAACGTGGCAAAGGTACCAATCTTTGTCGCATTTGGAGAGTGTCTTGTTGATGTGGAGTCTGTCCGTGGAGACTATGCCAGAGAAGATGGTGTCTGCTTCAAAACTTCCCAGCCCCTGTTGTCCCTATTAATTAGCTCTTAATGGAGCCGAGAGGAAGCAGGGACTATATTTTGCCCTTCCCAACCTTCCTTAATCAGATCCTCACTCCCCTGTTATGAAAGGATGGGGCCATTAAATGTCATGCAAGTGTCACGTAATATTTGCTGCTTTGCAGCGTGGCACTGATTACCAAGTCCAATTCGTGCCCATCAAGTCCTAGAAACCGCATTTTTATGATTTAGATGCTGTATCTGTTTTATAGTAATTTTGGCATTCATTGCTAGTATTTCAGATATTGAGCGAATACTTCTGTCCCATTTAGACTCTATATGGCCATAAACCAACTTGCAAATTCTAGGTGCAAAAATGTCAAAGGCCTCCAAATCATTATACCTGATCCTTGTATTGGCTCCACATATCATTACCATCATCATCGTTATCATCATCATTGTCATTTTTGATGATGTTGTTGTTATTGTCATCATTACAATTATTCTGATGCCAGTGAATATATGAATAACAGGTTGTTGCTGCTTCTGTCAATAGGCGTTTTCACATCAGCCCGATAAAAATCCAAGCTTGAGATATTTTTCGCAATTGCGAATTAGCGCGCTAATTCACATCAGCCCGAAGAGAATTAGCCCGAAATTTTTTCGAGCTAATTCGACAGCTGAGCATGTGCAAACAGCATCAGTAATGTGTGCACTTTCAAAAATTTCTCATGCTTTGTGTGCAGTTTGCCTCGATCGATCGGGTCACACACGCTAGGCATGATGGGATGCATCGCGCTAATTTCTTGAGGCGTTTTCACATTATCAAATAGTGCGCTAGTTCGCCAATTATCCCGCTGTTTCAGAAATTTCCCGAGTTGGACTCGAGAAATTTTCTCAACCAGAGCGATACAATTAGCACGCTAATTTGTGTTCACATTATCAAAAGCGCGCTATTTCGTGATCGGGTTAATTTCCCAAGTCAGAAAATAGGGCGCTATTTCGAAACATCGGGCTGATGTGAAAACGCCTAATAGGTCTATGTTATGTCACTCTCAGTATTTCATTTGCTGATTTCACAGCACACATTAAAATGGAACCCCAAACCACTTTATTTTCAGACTAGGGCTGGTTGTGTTGAGAATGACTGAATAGGAAGAATTACATGATATGTCTTTAATGCTGGATTTTCCTTTGTTTGTTTTGTTTTGTTTTGTTTTTTTGTATTTTTTTTTTAGATTTTGTTCAGTGTATTAATTATTCTGAACTCTGAGGCCCCCAGCAATGAAATGCCTGACAGGTTTATGGCAGTCAACTGATCATGAATTAGATCAGTGGTTTGACTACCTGCAACTTTAGTAGTAGCCACTGAAACAGTGACATTGTGAGGGAGAGGCAGTTGAATTTGCCTCAAAATTTACTATGCCCTGGAGAATGTATAACAACAAAGTATGGATATCTCTTTTTCTGAGCCATGTTGAAATATGTCATTAGCCACAATGTCAAATTCCTTATATTCAAGACTTTAAAAAAAAATACCTTGACCACTTTGTCCTTGTGCTGATTAAATGTTATGCCACGTAAACTGAGCATGGTTACACATTATCATAATTGTCTATAATCTGTGTAGTGTGCAGATTTTCACTCACATTGCTCTCTTTTTGGACTGCAAAGACCCAGCACAAACTTCTCCATGGATATTTTCTACTTACCCCTTGTTTAAAATGGAAAGATTATGTGCCAGAAGAACTGTATCCTTAAACTGTTATATCAATATATTACCCATATTGTCTTACATCAGTATATTACCTACGTGCATATAATATTACATCAGTGTATATTACCCATATTGAGTTACATCCATGTATATTACCTGTGTATATTTCTTGAAACACATAAAATTAAACAATGTTCTGCCGTTTCCAACACTTTGCAGGAGGACTATGTGAATAGGACCAAGAAGGCCAAGACAGCAGCTATGGAGCTACCATTTGGGAGGCCAAATGGGACCACTCCCACTGCCACACCCACTGCCGAGCCCACCCCCAATGGCACCATGGATGATGCGTCCCCCTCCACCCCGCCCCAGGAGGCACCAGAAGTGGGAGACTACCTCAACATTCGTGTCCGAATCGCAGACACAGACATGCAGGTATGGAGACTAGCTGACCTCCTCTTTTCTTCACATGGTCTTTTATTACCTCCATCGAGGAAGGAGGTTACATTTTCATCGGCGTTGGTCTGATTGTTTGTTTGTTTGTGTGTGTGCCAAATAAGATGTTAATAGAGTCTGAAATTTGCAGGAAAAGTTAATAATGATATAAGGAACAGATGACTTAATTTTGGTAGTGATCTGGGAATTTTTAGGGATTTTTTGACAGATTTTTGATCTTTTGGCATATAAGGTCAATGAACTTTAGGTTTGCATATAGCACACTAAAGCGCATGCTCTGCTGTGGCAAGGCGCTGCGCAGCTTGAAGCTGATGACGTATACAAAAGTAATGGGAAATAGGCCGATTTCCATCATGCGTGTGTGGATGGAAATGAAAGTATGGCAGAGGTCTGTGCTCTCCAAAGTGCTTTTCTAGTTTATTCATTTACCTCTTGAGTTTCACTTATTTCTTTCTATATCTCTATCTCTCTCTATCTAATCCCTCTTTGTGAATGCACTCCACGAAGAATCCTTGAGGATTCTCTGTTGCTGTTTTTGTTATTTTCAGGGTAGAATTGATAACTATGCAGTAAACCTTTCTTTGACGTAGTTGTGATATATTTGGTCTGAGTGATTTACATTTGAAATTGAAGAAAAAAACACCTGATTTCTCCCCAACTCGCATAGATTAGAGCTTGCTGTGTGCCAGTTTACAGTCGGTGAAAGTGCAGCGGAATTTGGGTTACTGGCTGGGCACCACTGCCCAATGTAATATGACGGATGAAGTGTGAACAACAAGAGAAGGATCAGGCATTGTGTTCAAGCTACTAGATTTTTTAGTCATGCGCAACAAGATTTTGCAGGCAAATTGATACAGGATAAAATGCTGAGGAAAATGAGATCAAACAACTTGATGAAGCACTACAGGATTTGATCAGTGAGGGGGAAAAAATCTGTTGACAAAAAAGGCAAAGAAAAAAAGAACCAAAGAAAAAGAAGAAAACTAGATACCGAAATCTTTGTGCTTAGAAGGGCGGGCAGAATCATTATCTGACTGTCTGCCTGGCTAATCTGGGTTTGTCCAATACAGGAAGCAATTGCCATTTGGATGAGCTGCCAACTGGCTGGCCTGTGTAGACCTCGATGATATTGTGTATACCGTGGCTAGTGTGATTATGGTAATGCTGCCTTATTTGTCTGCTCTGGCTGCTGTAGTATTCAGTGCAAGCTGATGTGAGCGAAATGTCAAGGTGTTACTTCCATTCTTTCGTATGATGATAGTCAAGCAGGAATTTGTTACAGAACAAAATTCATGCTGGTTATTGGGCCCTTCCCCCTTCCCTCCCCATCCTATATCAATTCTTTTCTATGTTCATTCTGAAAGACAATATTTTTGGCAGAGTTTTGATCAATATTTGCACCTCGAACATCTTTGGCCCTTCTTCTGTTTTCCATCATAGTTATTGGACAACATTTCATACCGCCCAGCCAGCAAAATAGAGCAGTTTCCAGAATTTGCCAACCACAATGTTTAACAGCATTCATAAGATATACTGTTCTTTGGAGACCCCCTCCCCTTGATTACATATCCCTCTTTCTTTCATTTTCATAGTTTCAACAACTTAGTAGTTACAGCAAGAATATTCAATTGTATGCCAACAGTCAATAAAAGTGGGCCATCACGATTTCAATGCCATACACAGTTCTCCACAACCTCCAATTTTGTCTGTATCTTAGTTTTCTATTAAATTTACAAACTGACAGTTTGATATAGATATATTCAAAATGGAAATGTTTTGGATACAATGCCATTGGACTTCTGAACATATAGCCTGGCAAAACCAAAGGGGTTGCTTTACCCTTGCCGATGGGAGCTGTAAAAACTGTAGATAAAGTTAGTATGGGAGTTGGGTGAAGGGTAAAAAAAGAATGATTTTTTAAATCAGACTCTATAGCAGTGTGTAGGATCTACCAGATTGTCTCATTACACAGCCACATTGACTTGATTTTTTCACCATGTTTACTCTGCAGGCCAGTCAATTGGTTATTCTTCAAACAGCATATTGTATCAATGAATTTCATCCATTACTTTTTTTGATAGAAATATCTTGAATAAAAGAACTCCTAGTCAATATCTTATGTCTTACATGCATATCTTGCAGTTATAGAGGATTCCTTCTGCAAAGTATGAATCTTGAGTACATGTATTACACTGTTATGTTGCAAATAGCTATCTTGAGCAAAAGAAAAACAGCCTTGTTATGATATCACATCCTATTTACCCACATTTTGTGTTTACAAGGCTTGTATTTACAAGTGTGGTCTTCCTACAAATTTATGTGAATTATTGAAATTGCTTTGTGCTGTTCCACAATACCTATAATATGTAAAAATGTACTGCACTGATAGCAAATGCTGCCATTCAAAACAAAATATGACTGTTTGTCAGGGAGAAAAAAAAAATGTATTCACATTTTCCAACTCGCAATGGACCCTCTGGTATCCCTCTGTGATTATGCAGGAAGTGGTTACTTCTGGTGCTCCTAATTAGAACCAATTAATAACTCCGGTCGAGCTTTGCGTTCTAGTTCTCCGTCATACTACTATACCACCCGGCAGACAATGACTCAGGCCAGCACCGTTCACATTGCTTCCTTTTCTCGTCATTGTAGTTTTTCTGAAGCGAGCTGACAGCGTCCGGACCTCTTTAATTAGTGCAAAGCGTGTGACTTTGTCACCACAAAATCACCCAAAAATTGTTTTAAGTCATAGTGGAAGTACCCTTAGATGTCAGATTTCTAGGGAAATGGCTTGAATGGCATTGACTGGTTGCAGAATTATCTAAGAATAGATTGTGAAGTATCAGAGTCATTATGGTTATGTGCCGAAGCATCTAAACAAAATGTATAATTTGGCAGGATGTTTCCTTGGAAAAGGACCTACTCAAAGCAAATGCATGTTTACTTGTGTTTGATGTGTGATATCCGCGACATCATGTGTGTGGCAACTAAATATGTGCCATAATGATGATGGTGATATTTTTTTTTACTGTCTGTCTTGAGGTGACTGGGATACACCAAAAAAAAAATCAGACCAATATTCTGTCAAGACATAAAGCAGCACAGTGGGAAATGAGTAACAAAATATTGCATGCTACGTGCATATGATGTGTGCCCTGCATGCATAAAATTTCCACAATATTCTCATATTCAGAGCTTGCGACATGCTCAAATTTCAAGTTGTGGACGACCCTGCAAACAGTTTTCACTGTCACAAACAGTTTTTCTTGTTGCAAAGAAATATTGAACACCGGCATGTTCAAAATTTCTTTGCAAATTTTTGCAACAAGAAAAACTGTTTACAACAGTGGAAACAGTTTGTGAATTTCATCACAGCCATTAATGAACCCTGACCAAAAACTGACATTCACTAAGATTTGCTCCATTTGCAAACATTCGCCGCTCAGTGCAATACTCCCTTTATTATCAGGCCAGTCATTCAACCAATTTGTCACTTTGCCTATATTCAAAGTAAATGTTCCCAAGGGGAATATTCAACAGTAGAATTATTGGAGGAAAAGGCACACAGGATACAAAGAAGAAAATAGAGAATTATCAACAACAGTATAATCGTTCCTTCTCATCATACACCAAAGAGAAGATTGCGTGATCAAAATCTACTCCAGTATCTGTAGTTATCATTTGCTCGCTGTATATAAAATATGGTGTACATTAAAAGTGCTTCCACCTCATTCATGACAATAGAATAGCACAATGTTCCACCTGTGTGGAGGGTAACAGTGCTTGGTTCTGAATTGAATTGTTATTGCAAGTGGGTCTTGACCCTAATTACAAGCAGACAGCGTGAAACTTTGGGTTATCTTTGGCAAGGTCAGTTGATTTGGTATATAGATCTATCTTGGCTAAATAGACAAAGTGCCTAATTACATTGGCATGTGTGATTAATTCAGCCCCAGCCCCTCAAACAAAACCCAAGCCAAGTCAAGGTGACAATGGTATAATGCCTTCACAATAAACATAGTGATTAACAAAGAAACTAGGCAGGGGGTAGGATTGGGCAAATATGGAGGGGGGGGGGGAGGTGTTTTGAATGAGATTAAAATGTTCAATGCTGTATTCAAAACCTCTGATAAAGGAATCAAGTTTGAGAATATTCCATCCGCAGCACATTGTTACAAAACTTTTAGAAGCATATTTTGTACACATTTGTTGTGAATTTAGCAGGACTGTCAATGATTAGGTACAAACAACAACAACAACAACAACAACCACCAATCTCATTTTCTTTTGATTTTATTCTCATGCATTTGTTTGCAAATATGTTGATGTACATGTACAGTATAGTATGATGCAGGATTGAATAATTGTTCATGTGCAGAAGGCGACCTCTTCACAATCTGATTATTCATAATTGTACAGTGTTATGTTTGTGGCTAACATGCCAATATAAACTGCGATGCAGTACTATGCACAAGTGAACTCTGTTCACATCTGTTCCACCCCCTTACCCAGTAAAAGGGTAGGGTCAGGTCACTTCTGCATAGTGGGGAACATGACCTGTTCAGGCTTGCACCAAACTCAGAAGTCAGGCCGCAAGATTTTTGAGGGGTTTTCCCTTTCCTATGGGTGTTGATGAGCATACTTCTATAACTTAAGACTTTTTCCAGATCTTCTGAACCTGAAGTTTGTGCAAAGTCAGTGCAAGTTTGATAGGGTGACATGTTCTGTTCAGTGTTACAGAGGAATCTTCAGTGTTTGCTATGCAATTGAATATTGTGTTAATCGGTTATGGAGCAGCGTAGAAAGATGGTGTAGGGAGGGGGTATATGGAACAAAACTGAATGCATAATAGTGATTGCTCCTATTTATTTGTAGTAATATATATTTGTAGTTATCCCAACCTGTGCATTTAGTGCAAATTTGTGGAAATGTAGTGAAATGAAATAGTCACTGTTACTGCTTGAGGGAGGTAACAGTAGCTGTGTTATGCCGTTTGCATATTACTCACCATTTGGCTGAGACTCCTATATACATGTGATGTTATCAAAATGTCACATACGTGTACCCAAGAGGTGCATTATATGCAGGCACTGCAGTGCCAAGCACTATCATTGTCTTGCTCATTGTCTCACAGGAGATAGGAAAATATGCATCAGTGATTGCGAGGACAGAGTTTAACAAGGGTGACAACAAAACAAAACAAAACAACAAATGAATCTCCTTCCAGGACACCACACCTGTTTCTTGACACTCAGTAAACCCACATGTTGTCTTGGCAACTCGCAACATATACATTTTCAATTTTTCTTGTCCGTGATTTTGTCTCTCTCTCTCCTGTGTGTGTGTGTGTGGGGTTTTTTTTTTTTCTCCCCCCCCCCCCCCCCTTACTGCTGATCCATTTATTTTACTTGGGGGCGTATACCAGCTAGCTGGCTGTTTTCTCCTGTTTGAAGCTCTGACGACCTGATGCCAATGATCCCACATACCAAACTGTGAGAAGGCGACAGTGCCTAAAATCATCTCCCGATGACCTTTTCGTCCCCACCTTTCATAAATTAACACCACAGGTGACAAACAGATCATAAAACCTTGCATTAGCACGCAATATTTTGCCCTCACTTACAGTAATAGTGCAAATCGACCGACAATCCATTGACCACTAGTTGTTCCTTCCACCCCAAACTTGGGTCTGTATACAAAGACTAATTGCAGGGCATGTTGCATGCAGAATCCACTTGTGTCAGAGCAAACAGGAACTTTTTGAGGCTCCTTCTAGACTTCATAGGTTTCACTCCTGAAGCAACAGACATTTCTTGATGCTGGCCTTGGCTGGCGCAAAGTTTGTCTTCAGTTGAAGATGACTATTTGTTAAGTATGTTGCAAATGACTAGATTAAGTGAGAAATCCCAGTTTGATGTCGACAACTAATTTACTTGGGCTGGTGAGGGTCGATTTGTAGGCAAAAACCAATCCCTTTTGGAGTCCACATAATGCCCTCTTCTCAGTTGCAAAAGTGTCACATTTGTGTCGGATTAGATGGACGAAACAGAACCTTTTGGGTAAAAACAACATGTCAAGCCTGTCTCAACAAAAGGCAGCCCAGTTGTACTGGATTTGTGCCAAATGTAATCCTTGTTTTGAACACTCCGACTTATGACCTAATAGGAGAGGCTAATGTTAAAGGGGTAAATGATCACCGAGCACTCCTCCAATTATTCCAACTTTTTTCTTCAATGGGGGAGGAGGGTGGGGGTCTGCATTCTCAGACATTTGCACTGTCCAATTTCAGGGCATCACAGGAGTGCATGTGATCTTTCTGACTCTAAAATTCTTCCAGGACTCTCTCGGAGTAAAAGAGGGAAATATTGATTGAATATACCCTTTTGTCCTTGAGTACACCTTTCAGTTCTGAAACAATTTCTATGGGGCCTACTTATTTTTCATTGCCAGGGACTTGTTTCATTCAGTACTTGCAGTCATGGTAACTTAGTATGATTTCAGTTACCCTGGTAACATCTGAAATACTTGCAGCTGATAAGGTTGCTGTCAGCTGCAATCCTTCAGAGAAGCGCTCTGAGAGCGCAGACCTCCTCCAGGCAGCACCTTATTTCTACCACTGATCTTGTTATTCAAATGAGATCAGTGATTTCCTCTCATACGTATGCATGCTGAAAATCGCCCACAGTTGCGCGACACCCCACTGGAGCATAGCACTCACGTTATTCCGCATTTTATTGCGTGTGCAGCTTGAAATCCCAAGTTCATTAATCCTACCTGCCAAAATATTGAGAATTCTTCTTAAAATCTATTAAAAATCCAAGATCTCTACCAAAATTGAATGATATGCTCCTTGTGTCATTCTCCAACTTTTCCTGCAAGTTTCATCAAAATCTGTTCACAGTGATTCTGAGGGGTTATGTCCATCTCCCTGTGATTTTGCAATTAATAGTTATTCAGAGGCTGTATGGACTTGTAACTTTCTGACTCTGCCCAGCATTGACTGCGTGTGCAAGTAACATCAGCTGTTTATCCCTTTCAAAACCACAAACTCGTAATACCACAAACATTGCATACAGAGATTTTGCTGATGGTATTGACAGGTTGGGCTCCATGCATGTGACTTGGCAATTGTATTTTGCAGGCTGAACGAGCTAGACATACGTGTATGCCAGTCAGAAAAGCTGTTCCATCCATCTGCCCTTACCCCCTTGACCTTTCCACCACTGTCATTGGTTTGTTGATATCTCTCTTATCAGCTGACCTGACAGAGGTCAACAAACTCTTGACAGGGTGTCTGACAACCCCTAATTCCACCAGTTCTTATCTCTATGCCTGCAAAGGTCATCTCAGGTCATCTGGGGGATATCTTGCTTGTCCACACAAAGCTCTGGAATGCATTTCACCTGTGAGATACACTTTTTTGTTTTGCTCAGCAGATCAGTGGAACTCAGAAATAGACTATTCCTCTTCAGTAAATTCACATGAGAGTCTGATACTAAGGCTATTTCATGAAGATACATCATTGTGAAGATTGGACATAATATGGGATGGGGCTTATTGTGGTATCACAGGAGATAGTCTTTTCTTAAGATTGAAATTTCAAATGAAGCTTAGATTTACCTACAAGAGGAAGTATGATTTGAATGACAGATTCATATCTGCAGACTGTTTCCATTAAAGAAACATTCCTAGTTCTTTGATTGGAAAAAAAGGAGCTTCGTTCAACCATGTGTTCCTATTGTCGACACCTGCTAACACTGATGTGTGGGAGATGGGTGAAAATTCTTATTTCTTCTTTGTTTTCTCCTAGTGCTTCCTATGTAATGAATTTTAGGGTTGGCAGGTATGGCAGTGTGATTAAAGTAGCAGGTCAGCAAGCATCTGCATCTATGAAAACATTTTGTGGGATCCAAAGGGCTTTACAGAAGAGCATCTTGGTCATGTGACTCAGATGCTTCAGCAGTATTTTTTAGCTTTTCCTTTGTATGCAAAGTCACAAAAAAAAATGTTCAAAATCACTTGAATTTGCAGACAAGTAACTGACTGACTTCCTCTCTAGCAAGGAAGCTATGTCAAAGTGTGACATCACTAATATTTATATTAAGACAAGATGAAAATCACAAAGGATACATGATGTATATAATATGCCTAGGAGAGTACAACGGATGTTGGGTTATATACAGGATGTGGAGTTTTATACAAACAGTGTTTTATTTTTAATACATGACTGCTGTGATTGTCCTTGGGTTCTTTTATGGCATACTTCCAAGCCAAGTTACAATGCCAACATTCCAAGTTTCTGAACTTTTTGGTCTCATGTTACTTCCCTTTTCACTGACCCACCTCTTTCATTCAAACCTTTCTAATCTGGGTTAAAATTTCGAACTTTTGAGGCGATGGGGAAAACCAACCTCAGAATCTTCTGCCAGTCAAAAAAAAAAAAGGTAACAGACAGATTTACAAATAGCTTGACACTCCCAGTTGAAACAATAGAGTTCTTGAACTTGATTCATTGAATTCTGCTTCCTTTGTCTGTGGTTTAGACTTGACCAATCAGATTTGAGATCTGAATGTTAGGGCCCCATTTTATCAAAAGATAAAATCAATTTTAAATTTCCTTACTACACAGGCTGCCACAGACTTACAGTTGAAATCAACATTATAATCAATTTTAACTGTTCATAAAATAGGGCCCTCATCTCAAATCTATGACTTTTCGACTGTATCGGTGCTGTGTCGCATTGATAGAGAAAGTAGGCTGGTTTGCACCCATGTCTTTTCCCAATTATCACTTTTTTTCAGAACGTCATTCAATCTTCTGGCATGCTACTATTGTTCCAATCTGTTTTGTCTTTGTGGTATCCATCCCCAGACAGTTACGGGATAATGATGCTCAAATGGTATCTCATTTTACATGCCTTTGCCCACACAGTGTTAAAGGAGCATTATTCCAACACATAATACATATTCTCATTATTATCAAAATGCCTATAAATACACATCGGTGATGCATGCCTGCAGTGACGTCAAGTCGAGCCTTTACAACATGTGTACATGTGCCAACTCACTGCATATTTCATATCTCAACTTGACACAAACCACCACCACAAAAATAAAACAAAACCCACCCCTCTCTATGTTTTAGGAAAAACAAAAGTCCCATGCCAAATTTGCCCAATTATGTAGGAATGCATAGTCCCCTAACCTCAAAGGGACAAAGTATGAGTCATATGACCCTCCAGTGTGACCAATAGATGGCCCTCAAGTGGCCTCTTGTGTGTAATGATGGAAGACTTGAGCAGGGGAGTTGATGTACATTTATGATGGTGCAAAATTTCTAGCTGTCTGCAATGGTTTTCTGCGTCAGACAGAAAGAACTGAAATATAAAGGGGAAAAGCAAATGAAATATGTCCACTATCTATAAACAAGGCGGGGCTCATTGCCTCATCCCCAGAGACTTGGGTTTCGGTATCTGTGGTTATAGACAAACCCCGACCTGTCTGTGATGATCATGATGTTGATGTGGGCGTTGTAGAGCAGGAAGATATGACTTGTGATAGGACAAGCTCTTGTGGGGTGTGGAAAGATGATACAATGTTAACCCTGCACTCAACAATGTTTTCCAGGTTGGCCTGTTTGACACAGAGCATGCAGTGTGCATCTTTGAGTACCCTGGTATCTATTGTACAATGAAAGAAATTTTGTAGATTCACAAAATACAAAGCATCTGTCACCACTTAACAATTGATGTCTGTCTCGTTTGCTTGAAAAAGTTTGCAATACCCTGTTCTTATGTAAATTCAAGCCCACATCAAAATAGCATCACCGTTCCAATTTACGAGGTTGAGTATGAAGGAAAGAGCGTCATGCGATAGCTGCCATAGTTACAGGTTCAAAACAAGTAGGTCACTGACAGCTGCATCATGTATGTCTGTGAGCTGTAAGGAGCCATTGGTTTACAGCAAAGTATTTTTGCTGTTTTGATGTTTTGTTTGTTTGTTTTTTTCAAAATTCCTGTGAGTCATTTTCATGTAACCTCAAAATATCATTAGTTTCTCATAGATTATGTACATCATCAGAGATGGTGCAAAATGTATGACTTTTGTAACTGATAATTTAAAGAATGATAGAAATCTGTCTTCATTTGCAGGCAAAATATCACGGTATAATTATCATAGGGTGCTTTCCTGTCCTTTTTTGCCTACAGAAATCGGTGTGCTTCAGGAAAGATGAAAAGATCTGGAATATGAAACAACACATCATACAGTGCCCTGATGTGGTAAGAATCAGTAATTGATAATAAAGGTGACACAAACATTAAAGGTTTACTTAAGAATGTTCAAAGAAGCAGTTTTGTAACTGGATTACTTTCCTGTGTTTTGTATACCTTGGTACTTCGGTATAACTTTGGCATTTTTGCCCAAAAAAAAAGTTTCTGTTGATTAATTGTAAATTTTCACTCCTTTTATACCTTTACACTTTCACATCCACACAATTGCAATAAACAATGCCGTTTTCTGTATGTTGCCTCATTATTCACTGGTGCTTCATTTTTTTTTTAAATCAGGAAATAAATAAACAATGAATAATTAATCATTATTCAACGCAAGGCACCAAGCTCTATCACATCCAAAAAAAAATAAGTTTCTTGAAATACGTAGATATTGCAATTTTTCAGTTGATAGCATTTTCATGCTCAGTTGAATTATTCCAATTTGGTAGAGGAAATCTCTCCCAGTTCAGTGTAAATTTAGCAGTTTGACAAGAATTATGACAGAAATACGAGTTTGAAGTGAGTCACAAAATGTTTCCTTCACTACTCATTCAACCACATTATTTAATAACAGGTTGATCTGCCTCAACCATTACTGTGGTTATCAGCCACAAATGACTTAATGACACATTGCATATAAATGGTGTTGACTGGTACTGGTACAAAAGTGATACTAAATAAATATTCTCTCTGTCTCATTTCTTTTTCACCCCTTGATCAACAGGAGCTCAGTGACAACAGGAACTATGGTTTCTACCTGCTACCCCAGAACAACAAGGCTGGAAAATTCCTGGATGAGGAGAGACTACTAAGTGACTATCCATTAGATCCAAAAAGAGCATATCTAGAGGTATGGATTTACACAGCAAGAGAGGGAAAGATATGTGCTTTAATTTGTTTATATGTGTAATTCACAGAACCTTAGCCTTGTTTTTTGTGGTTTACACCTTTTTCTTTTTTTTTCAGATTGACTGAGAAATATTGCAATTGTAGACTTGTAGGCTTATAAAGGTTCAAGAGCTGTTAGTAATTGTGGAAATTGAAAATTCAAGGAACTATGATGGGACTAGTCAATGGTGATCAATGGCAAATAGTTTTAACAATTTCAAGGGCCTGATTTAAATATTTGAGTACTCGACTTAAAAGAATTTTGTCCAGAGCCACGACAGCAAAGTTTCTGAAAGCTGTTTGTTGATATTAAGTCCATTGTCTGAAACGAGCACAAAATAGGCGTACTTTGCACTTGTGCGTACTAGCCCGAGTTCATTATTAGGCATCTGTACATGGATTCAATGTGTAGTACGCATTAATGCAGTCAAAATTTACATAATCCATGACCTAGATTTAGACCACCTTTGTGAATTTTGGGCTGAACATTTTCCTCTTTCTTTTCTCCGTATCAAGTTCCGCTACAAGAAGAGAGTTTACCGGCAGCTGAACATTGACGTGCATCAGCTGAAGAAGTACCACACCAAGTCCAACCTTAAGCAGTTCATGGACCACGTGAGGAACAGGCACGTTGAGAAGATCAACAAGATGGCGGACAAGGGCCTGGACCCGAACTTCCACGAAGAGACGACGGGAGGTGAGCTTTGGGAGATGGGAAGTCGGTTCGAGCCGACTTGTTCCATGCGGTTCATTTCAAATCTGATGCCAATCAGGTTCAAAGTGACTGCAAAATTAGTTTGCTGTTTGTTCCATCCATTTGTATTTCTGGAGTTTACCTCTCTAAAGTCTTTCCTTTACTTGTAAAAACTCTCCCCTACCCTTCTTTCTATGATGCATTCATATACTAAGTACTTCCCAAACCCTCTGAAACCATCTCCAACTATACTTGCTTTTATGTTCTCCAGTTTAACTTCCCCGCTCAAAGCATGATTGCTGTGTCTCTATTCCATTATCTTTGCTGTTTATCTTACATTACATCAGCTCTTTCAATGCTTATTAATATATGTCTCTCCCCTGAAGATTGCTGGAGGCAGTATAATGAGCATCTATTTTTTTTTTTTTTTTTTTTTAGTAATCATTCTCTATGCCCATGAGTATTAGCCATCGTACGATAATGAAAAGTGCCAAGTTCACCTGTAACCATATCTTGTGCATTCTGAAGAGTCCTTATCTCTGATTCAGAGACTGTCTTTCCCCTGTATATTCTCTCGTTTGTCTATGCCATGGAGGTTTAAGACTAATACATCAGATCCTACTCCCTTCCCTCTGGTCTCCTTACCCCTCAAATTCCTCATACCCCTCTTTCACTCTTTCTAGAGTTCTGAATGTCTGTCAACTTTGCAATCAAGGAGAGAGAAGGTCATGTTACACACATTGGACCAGACTTTGAAACAAAACTCTCCTGATAACATCTTTAAAGCTAAATTCTTGTAAATGAAAGTGTACCTCAAAGGGAAAAAAAATGTCTGGCCCAAAGCCACTTTATAGCAAGAGCAAAAAGCAAATGTAAGAAAAAGTAAAGGGGAAAATGGATTTTTATTTATTACAGTTTTACCACTTGAGTTTTGGTGTAGGCATTTAAGATGACATACAGCTGATGCTGGAAAAGTTGTCATGAGCTAAAACCAACATGTCACTGTTAAGATGATCTTCACCTGTCTAATATTTTCTCTGAGTCTGTTCTTTTTCCCAGTATTTTTTCTTTGTTTTAGGGGGGGGGGGGGAGGGTTGTAAATTTTTGTGACAAATTTTTCAATCATAAATTGTCAAGGAAATTGAATCTTAATGGTCAAAGCAAATGTCTTTGTACAAATCAAAGGAGAATCACAAATTTGTCATTTTTGCATGAAAGAAGTTGACATAATATATGAATCTGTCTACACAAAGTCATGGTCACACTGCTGAAAACATTTCATGATAGTGCATGGTATCATTCATAAACTTGTATTACTTATCTGTTTCATTCTTTCTTTTTTATCATAAGTTAAATCAGAAATGGAGTGGCATTTCACCTACAAATAATGCAAAGCTGAAATGTATATTTCAGACTGGATTGGCCAGCTGGGCTTCTGTACCACTTTAAGTCAAATAATGTTGTCAGCTTACTGTTCATGAAATGTTCACTACTCCCAGAAGCATGACTCTTTGCAATACTGCAAACTCACGAAAAGTTTGAATCTGATATGGTCAAATGATACCTGGCACTCCTCAGAGAAGGTCCCCGTTTAGAACCGTGGCGATGGAGCTGCCGTACCGTCATCTCTCGCTCGTGCCCTATGACGCAGCCGACATGCCTGCCAGTCATGGTGGCTTTTCTTTTGGGGCTTTGATCCTGTGGTGCGATCTCATGACTCGCGTTGGGGCTATTTCATTTTTTTTTCTTTTTTTTTTGCTCGCTCCCCCTCTCTCAATTCTCCTGCTTCATTCCAAAGAATGAGGGAAATGAGGTGGGGGTGGGGAAGGGAAGCAGGGCTGCAGGGGATATGAACATTAGTTGAGACAAACTTTACCTCAATTTGCGTCCTCATTATCATGAAGCAAAATTACTGAAAGAATTTTTAAAGATTGAAGAGTGATAGGTTCTCTTTGATAATTCACTTTGTAACGTCATACTTTGGACCACTCCCAGGAACTTGGGCATGTCGTGATCACATGCAGGAAAAAAAAATGCCTGAGAAAGTTTTGCAAAAAGGAAGAGAGGAGGAAGAAATGTTGTTACCATGGCAATGAAACAAATCATGGCAGACTATACCTCTATTTGCTTCTGAGGCAACCTGTGCGCTCAAAAGCATTTCTTGAAGAACTTAATTTTTGCAGATGACCTTCATGTCAGTAGTTTACATGCCTAAATTGCATATTTTGTATCATGAAGAAACAGCCTCAGAATATTAATGGATCAGTGGCTGCAGACTGTACAGTACATCTATTTTTAAGCGTATCAGGGCAGTTACCTCCGGAGGACAATTCCCCCCCCCCCCCCCCCCCCCGGCTAAATACTGGTTAGTTATAAGGTTAGAGTAAAGTTAAGGGTTAGAATTGGGGTTAGGGTTAGGATTAGGTTCAGGATTAGGATTAGGGTTATGGTTAGGGTCAGGGGAAGGATATGGGGTAATTGCCCTAGACCCATTTTCAAAGAATATTTAATAATTTGAGAAGTGTCATATTGATGCCTCAGGAAGCAATATTGCACAGAATGCATATTAGCCCTAGTGCTTCTAGCATCCAGTTCATTTCATACACTGATGATTCCTTTTCAGTTCCCGCATGGATATAGTGTATTATTAGGCGTGCTGTATAAAAACAAAAACAAAACCAGCAGGTTTCTAAGAAAAATAAAATGTGTCTATATAGATACTAAAAGGAAGTTACAGGCACTAAATTCTGTCCTGGGGCTTTCCTTATGAATGGCACAGATAAGTGCCATGTTTGTGACTTTCACAGGAACTGACTTTGCGTAAGCAAATGGATGCGGAGATATCAAATAATCGTGACTCTTCACCATTTCCTGTTATCTTTTTGGGTCAGGAAGCTTCCTGAATTGCCGGTGATTGACATTTCGCTTTCAGACATCTTCCTTGACTTGCTGTGCAATATTTTAATGATCCAGAGCTATATTTGGTTATGTTTCACTCTTGTTGTACCTCAAGGGTTTTGTCAATCTGTGTCAGGAATTAAAATGTTTTACCCAATGGCAGAGCTGCCAAGTCTTCCTGATTCTGCAGGAGTCTCCCTGAAAATGTCAAAATCTGTTCATGTCTAAATAAGAGAATATTAAAATCTCCCCGATTTGGAAATTCTTTTTGCCCATTGAAATGCATGTAACACACAGATATCTCTCTGATTGCTGTGTGGAATCTCCCTGATTTGGATGTGGGAATGTTGGCAGACCTGCAATGGTTTACCCAGATGTCACAGTGTGAAAAAAAAAATGCAGTTTTTTGCCTTGATAGGTACTGAAGAAATGATATGAATACTGTTTGATACTCTGTTCACTTTTGCTGTTGGCTCTTCTGAAAGTTAGTTTGGTCTTATTAAATAAAAGAAAGATATTATTAATGCAGATTATTGTCAGTTGTCACCCTTCGTATTTTTGAAGATTGCAACTGCTGATGTACAATTTTCAAAGTCATGTCAGAAAAAAAAATGGTGTAAGTGAGACAAAAACATGTAATCTGCCCTAAAAACAGCTTTTACCAGATTTTTATGTGAAAAAAATCAGAAATTATTGTAATTATTAATTATCATGAGTGATATTGCAGGTCTTGGCAATAACGGTGGCCCGGGGTCACTAAAAATTTATCAGTTGAACCACCAAATTTCCAAAAAGGCTATCTTTTGGTGGCCTGACAGGGCCCTTAAGATTCTAAATGGGTTGTTACGCTTCCTTTTATTTTGGGCAACTACATTTCTATTTTTCAGGCCACTAGAAAAAAAAAAGTAGTGTTGAGCCCTGGATGTTGTATGATTCAACTCCCTGCTTGTTGCATTTGTGTCCTGTTGTGGACATTCTTAGAATTCTTTGAATGCTCGAGGGTATGTTTTGCATTTTCCCTGCGGTATCCTTTTCAGAGACCCCGCTGACAGTCGCCGTCACCATGGATCGATCAGAAGATGTTATCAAGACGTTGGTCAATGGTGGCGCCCACCTGGACTTCAGAAATCGACATGGTTTCACGCCGGTCCACCGTACCGTCCAGAAGGGGAACATCCAAGCACTAGATGTAAGTCTATGCATGAAGATAGCCCCTGTCTCATTCAACACAGTTTAGATGAAGTTGGCAACTTTTCTCAGTAAAAATCTGACTACCCTTAAATGAGGCTACCCTTGTAGAACAAATGGTGTCATGGGTAGTAGCTTTCAATCAAGAATTGAAGTCCAGCACAAGTATGTGCAAAAATGAAGATGCTGTCTTTATTACAACTGCTGATTTGGGGAAAATTTATGGATAGTGTTAAACGTTTGCAGTTGCACCATATCATATCAAATCAACTTTGCCTGTTTCAGGTTACTTGCTGTATATGGGTTTTGAAGTCTACTAAAATGGAAAAGTAGTTTATATCACTAAATTTCATCACTAAAAAGGATTTGACCATGACCATGTAGATCTGTGTAGGTGCTGGTCTCCAAAACACCAGAAACAATTTCAGATCTGATCTTTAGCTACCAGACTTTCAGACATATTTATTTTTCAACTCAGAACAAAGTCTTCACTCATCACTCACGCACACGCACACGCTGGAATCAGAGAAACCAAATCTCACATAATTGATTGATGTTCAACAGGAAAGCGGTTTGTTTACCACAGAATGTACAAGCTTCTAAGCTTCTGGTGATTGTTTATAAATACAGCTGAGATGGGTACTTAAATGTGACAAGAAAAGAAATCTGGCTTGTTCATTTGTCTGTGCAGGGTCTTTATTGACTCCTTTGGTTTTTCTTAAGTGCGCTTTGTCAGAATAGGAAGAAAAAAGAAAAGAAGAAAGAAACAAGACCAAATAGGTGACAGTTTCTGCACATGACGTGACAATAGAATGTGTAAACTTCACATCTGTCTTGAAGATATTCACCACATGTGAGCAGTTTGTGAGAAAGAAAAAAAAGAGCACTTTTGTTTTGGAAATGCAGAACTGAGTTAGTGACATTTGCCCTTCTTTCAAAACATCTTATACACAGTTTGGAGTTCAGATTTACAGCCAACATTTTTCTTTTATTGATCGTTTCCGTGTTTTTATATCCTATTAAAGTAGACCTCCAGTAACATGGTAAGATGTAGGCATACAGTTTGAATGCGACTACAGCTTTATCCGCTTTCATGTAAATCTACAACTATGTCAATGATTCAACGTGACCTCACTGACTTAAAGGAGACCTCCGGATAATTTTCAGATTTTTATATTTGAACAACTATAAATTAGTTATACAGAGGACAGAGTTTCAGAATTTGTGATGATTGGGATGAAAAATGAGAATATTTTCAAAATTTAGAACAAATTGCAATGAACAAGGATGATGACATGGCAGAGTCACCATAAGAATGCATGAGTTGGGGCTCAAGGAAGCAGAACAAAAGAAGAAGGCATGCATAGATTATACACAGGTGAACTCGCAAGCAAGCGGTATTGTAATGGAATTACACTGCTACATTTCTGAAATATGTGAACCTCCTATGTCATCATCCTTGTTCAGTGTAATTTGTTTAAGGTTTTTCAAAGTATTGTTTCTCTGCTCAAGAACCACAGTAAATTCCACAAATCTACACATGGAGTTGTCGATTTATGTACTACATGATGTGAAATTATGAAAATCGTCTGGAATGCCCCTTTAATAGCCAGCAAAGGGAGAGTTTCTGAGTCGCCCATTTTTGTGATAACCTTGAGGATCGGGTTTATCACTGATTCATGTTAAAAGCTTATTACACCGTAACCCTGAAAGCATCAGCCTTCGTGATTAGTGTGAAGTACAATACATCCAAGAGCTCATGGAAGAATAATTAGGATGTGAGAGAGAGAAACATAAAATTTTGGTATCGAGACAGAAAGTAATAGAGAGAGAAACATATAATTGTGGTATAGAGACAGAGAAGGTGAGAGATAGATATAGATAGATCAGAATGGTAGAGATAGAGAGAGATGGAGATAGAAAGAGAAATAGACGGAAAAGGATATTTTGAAGGGACCAAGCGAGGACCAAGTTTTCAGTTCTGGCTGTCATTTGCAGGTGTGCTAATAGATATTGCTCATTCCAGTACACTTAAAACAGAAATTTGTGTACAAGCACATAGATATCAATGTGTTACCAAGTACATACAGTTGTAGAAGGATACTCCCTAATAATAAGTGCATATTGAGTATGTTATAGTACTTCAAAATAATAAGTGCATATTGAGATACTTAACTAGTGCCAAATGTGCTATATAAAACTAGATATTATTAGTGCTATTCCCCTAGTGAAAAAAAAAGAACAAAGAAACAAAATATACAGAGCAACAGAGCTGAGGAGAACCACTGAGCAAATGTGCCCCCCCCCCCCCGAAAAAAAAAAAAAAAAAAAAAAAAAAAAGCTATGAGACAATGCCTTCAGTCAGTGGTAGAGGACTACATGTTATGTCGGTGGTGGCAACTAATATTCTATTTATGTTATCCTCTCTTTGCGCTATTACTTTCATGCTCGCGTCCATTGTACTATTTTGAACATGCCAGATGTGCCATTGAAAGTAACAAAGGGGATGGGTTGTATTGTGTGCTCTTGATGAGCTATGGAGAGTGCATCATACCTTTCAAATGCAATAGCCACAGAAGAACTCATTTGTAGATCGTATAAAGTCTGTGATCTATATTTTGAATCTGCCACAGATTCACCAAGTTCTTTACACTAGACAGTTTTTGTGTTCATGACATACATCGTATGCAACATGTGTAGATATCATGTTCATTTTTTTTTTTATTTCAGTGGACTGAAAAGACAAATTTGAGCTCTAAAGAGGCTTGATGATTAGAAACACATCATTTGCTGCCCTATGCCATAGGTTTCATGAATGTTGCTGTACATTTTGAATCCTTTTTATTGGTGGTGTCAAATGAGGTCGCTTTTTAATGTGCTTTGTGAAAATCAAAATGTGATTTTGTTTGTGATAATCTGGACGCAGTTTATCCTAAAATGTCATCGATTACCATCCAAATGCAAAATGTGACTCGCGACTGTACGACTGACAGACTTCGGATCTGAAATAAACAAGCGTGGTTATTCTGAGGCTATTGTGATTTATTTCAGATCCAAAGTCTTGTCGGTCGTACAGTCGTGAGTTGTATAGTGTGCGACGGGTTTGAAGACTTATGCTTTACACGAGGATGAGACAGTGGGAAGGGTGCTTATTCAATATGCAGTCAGACTCTGATAGTCTTCTTCATAATTTTCCCTCCTATAATCTTTCTCTTTTTCGTTCTCCTAAAACAAAAACTCACAGACATGTGTGTGTGTGTGTGTGTGTGTAAGTGAGAATACGTTGATAGGAAACTGGCACTGTGTAATGCAATGACTTGGTGGTATAGCGCCCTCTCTTGACCCCTTCACCATCTCATGCACCATCATTTCTCTTCCGTTAATCACGAATAGATTCTCCTGGACCTGGGGGCGTCGCCAAACTCCAAGGACGATCGCGGACACTCACCCCTCTACTACAGCATCATCCAGGACTCGGAGCCGCACATCACAGAGCTGCTGCTGAAGGACTGTGCCGAGGTCACGCAGGTCGACAGCCAGGGCTGGAGCATTATCCACTATGTGAGTAGCTTGGGGAGTAGCTTGGAAGTAGCTCGGCATGTTTGGATGGATAGGGGTGTTAGGTTTTTTTTCCATGAAGTTTGTGAAATCTTCTGAGATAACTCTTTTCCAAAATTCTTCTTTTTTTAATTCTAAATATCACTTTCGAGTCCAAAACTGGAACAATAAGTATCGTTAGCCACTTCACAGTTATAATGTGAGCATGTGCAGGTAACAGTCACTGCACACCTCTTGAAAATGACTTGAAACTGGGGTTTTTGAAAAAGTGTAAAAGTCTTCATTAAAAATATGTTATAGATGTTCATGTATTAACTAGCTGCATGTGGATATATTAAGGTGAATGTGTGTTCTTTTCAACCAAATTGATAAAAGCTATTCATGCAGCACTTTCACATGTGAAATATCCCCACTTTCTGCTTGGTTGTTTGGTAGTTTCTGTTAGTGGTCTTTGAGACAGTCATTCAGAATAATTCTTTACAGATTCCTTTACTAAATACTTGCTGTGACAGTAACCATGAGCTTTACAATCCAGTGGTCAGCAGAAGTCGTAATCCAGTAATCCCCACCAAAGAATAATTGTAATCCATGAGATTAATAAGGAATTACGATCGCTAATTGTCCCAGGGACTAAGTGAGGGGTACACCTGTTGCCTCAGTCATTCACTTTGCTCCAGTTTTGGCAGGGAGCAGCTTCCCCCCTGTATTCACAGTTGGGGACTGTATTCCATCCGTGGTGTATCTCTCTTTGATTGCCCGCCCTCTGTTGTTTGAAAGTGGCCATGGATTGGAGGTCATTGACTCCTGCTCTTTCTTGGATACAGGTTCCAAGTGTTCTTGGCTCACATTTCATTTGCGATAATAGAGCTGGTCTAGACTTGTACCAGGCAGCTGCTACTATGTGATAATAGTTGATCGGTGTCCTAACCCTGTAGGGTTCACAATTAAGAAGGGTTGCATTGCTCTGGTCACAAGATGTAAGGTGTAATGGTATTGTTTGTTTTTGGAATATTCTGATTGATTGGCTGCTTATCTTTTGTTGACCCCAAATATTTATCCTTCTTTCAGAAGTTTGCAAAGGAATCAGGGTTTTTTTTTTTTCTGTCTTCTACCATGCAAATACAAATATGAGAATGATAAATTATAAAGGGATATCGCCCCCTTTGTGCACCGGAGGGTTGTATCAGTGTGTGTATTTCTTTCTTTATTTTCAGGCATGTCGATATGGGCGGTGCCGTGCCCTGAAGCTCCTCCTCCTCTATGGCTCCAACATCTCATTGGTCAATGAGGCAGGAAACACGCCCCTCCACGTCAGTGCCCTGTACAATCAGGAAGCCTGTGCCCTGATGCTGCTGGACAGAGGGGCCGACAGGGGTGCCAAAAATAAGGCCAATCAGACGCCATTCCAGGTATCCCAATCCTCTAAACCCCTTCCACCTAATTTTTTGTGTTGGTGTTGGTAAACAATCAATGTCATAAAGCAGGTAGTATAATTTGGAGAGGTTTCTGTAATGATCTTAGAGATACAAACTCTCATAACACTTCTTGCAAGTCGTGAAAATATCTTTTAGCAAATTACGTTTGAGTGATTCCACATTAAAATGCTTCAAAATGGAAACTTCATGAATCTGTATTATGATTATTTTGTCAAAGGACTAGTCTCGATGAACCTGCTTGCTAGTACTGATTCTTTGCTAGTACTGATTCTTTGTATTTTTGACTATTTTGTGTTATATTATGTTTGTTAACAACATTGTTTGGTATTTTGGTAATTTCATTACATTTTGTTTCAATGTACATTCTTCATTTCAAACAATTGCAATTCAAATTCTTCATAACTCTCCCTAATATAAATCAAAAGCATTACATGTGAAGAAATCTTCAGAGACATTGTAGATTAAGCCATTTTCCCTCTAATATATTCAAGGATATCCTGTAACGTATCATTTAACCTTTCTGTTTTCTGTATACAAAAAGCTCAATGCCCTTAAATCATGTGACTACATAGTCATGTAACTGAGACCACCACCAGCCTGTCTGAATAGTCCAGTAACTGACTGACATCATACATGCTGTGCTGACACACCAATAGTCTTTAATACTCTTTTCCATGTTCACATCATTCCCATTTTGAGTGAACTGATAAAAACAAACAAACAAACAAACAAACAAACATGAGCAGGGTTGTTTTGTTCTTGTCAAGCTAGTCTGATCAGATGAGTATGGATAGTTGTAGAATTGAATGGTTTCTTATTCTCAGGTCTTTTCAAGTTTGTTCCTTCTCTGTCTGTCTGTCTGTTTGTCTCTCTCTCTCTGATGTTGATGCTCAAGCATTTCTCTTTATGTTTCCTAAATAAACGTATTGTCAGGTCTACCATACAAAAAAAAGAATGATAACTAAACTAGCAATACAGATAATCTCATTTCAAAGGTATGTCTGTTGTATTGATATTTGGTTATGGTTCTGAGTATAATTGTCTTTACTTTAACTAATTTTTGTATTTGTTTTTGCATGAGTTTTTCTCTTTTGTGTGTGTTTTTTTTTTCAAGGAAAGAGAATTATCAAGCCGAATCATTGATGTTTGTGATGTTGTAATGCCATCATTTTTTTTTTTCTTGTCATTCAGGTTGCAATCCTTGCCAATAATTTTGATTTGGCGGAGTTGATACGAAAACATTCTGGGCAGACCCTTGGTGCGTATTCAAAACGTGAGCATGCTGTTCCCCTTTCTGTCTGTCCGACACTGTTTCGTTAGCGTGACGTCGTCGTCTCCTCCGCATCTTTTTTTTCGTTTTATTTGCAGTTGCGTGTGTGTGACAGCTCTTGTCATGCTTCGAGCTTTTTAAGTTTGCAGCATCTTTGCAGTTTGTCTGAAGTCTTTGGGGGTGAAGTGTGTGCAAGGTAGCACCCCACCTGTGGAGAAAAGAACGAAACATTATTACTGAAACAGAAATACTGTCTAAGTAGTAGAATGCAACATGCAATCACAAGATACATTGTACATCAAATAGTTGAGGTCATTGTAAAAGCCAATGTGCCTGGTAATCTAAAGAATAGGAACAACCTTGACAAGTCTCTTTTCCTCTCATTTGATGATGCACAGATTTATTCCTTTTAATGACTTCAGCATTCACATTGATGCAGCTCTGGATACAACAAAGGTTGACACAATAGCAGAAGAAATAAAATAGTGTAGTATAGAAATGGAAGATGAACAGAATTTGTAAATGTCAAAAGGCAAAGGAATTTAGTAATTCGCTGATGCTGTGAAATCTTTTTTTTTTTTTTTCAAGTTGATCTTCTTCATCTAGAAATCAGTTTCCTCATACTTGAGACCACAAAATGTAGAAATACATTGTGTGGACATCTATTTGCAATAAACGTTTTACTTTTATAAGTTGCTAAAGTAATCAAGCTGTGATTGCAAACAACCAAATTAAGCCTGCTGTAGATGCGTTTTGCATAATTGATAATGAAACTGCCCTTCAAAACTTTTTTAAAAAATTGTATGTCTAACTTCAATTTGGATCTTTTAACAAAATTATGGGTGAAACTGCCCTTTAGAACTTTAGAGCAAAATCATCTGTCAAATTGCACTTTAGAACTTTAAAGCAAAAGTATATGTCAAACTGCACCGTAGAACTTTAGAGTGATATTGTGTAGTGGACTGCAGTTTAGAACTTGAGCATAGTTCAGTAGTTTCTGAGAAATTTATTTTAAAGTGTGCCACAGCTTGTAAATGTATGTTTGTGAAGAGTTAGTGTCACTACTTGCCACAAACACCAAACACTTCTGAAGAGTTCCAGCTTTCAGTGTGATTATAATGAAATGATTGTTTGACAATCATCAAAGTACCCTTGAAGGTCAACAGTAAAAGTGTCGTGTATGCCTGTTTGAAATATAGATTTAAAAATGAGGAGAAATTTTTAAAATTTCGTCGAATCTTATATCGTAAGTTCAGTGAATTTGATTGCATTCTATAAAGACAGGGAACTTTGATGAATTTTATGAAAGCAATAAAATGTAATAAATTTTACATAACCAGATACATAATGAATATTCATGTAATGGCTTAGGTACAGTGGCCAAACAAATCATAATACAAGAAAGTTTTTAAAAATGCCTGAAATGCCAGTCTTTATTTTGAGTATGGCTTGCTTCGCCTAGACTAATTTTATAACATTGTTGCAATACTCTGCAGCAAGGTGTAGCTTTACTGCATGACCCTCAATGTGTGCACATTATTGCACTGTGCTGGCATGGCATTGATTGCAGTACGCTGCACGTCCTCGCCTTTTTACACCAACTGAACTTTTCAGCATTGCAAGATGTTAACAAACCTCACTTCCTCCATTCGAGAGGTGAATGTGTATATTCCTACCATCAGCACTTTAGTTTAAGTTGATGTTTGCTAGACTTTTGTGATCATATTGCACATTCAGTTCCAGTTCCAGTTCTTTTTGTATGCATGTGATTACATCATTCAGAAACCAGTATGCCAGATACTACTAACTCTAATTACCTGATACATTAGGCACTCTTTCGTTATGAGAGCAAGGAGGTCTAGCTTGTTACAAAGATAGTGAAACCTTTTTCTGTCACTTGAAAACGTTCAGCTTCGTATCAAATTGCTCTCATCTGCATGTTTTTCCCTCACAACGAGCCACTTGAGATATTGAAGGGCATTCAACTTCTTGTGTCTTGAGTGTTAAGCTTGCATAGATGTATCTATGCTCTTATCTTTGCTAATTCCTTGTAAAGAATTCATGCAAAAGGCAAGATTCAGTCCTGGAATTGGTCCTCAGAGCACTGTCAGAAGGTGCCCATAGCAAAATACAGCTCGTCAAGGGCACTGTTTTAAATGGGAAAGTTGCACCCAGAAGAAGTAACATTATACAAATGCAAATTTCAAATTTCTGGTTTAATGCAGAATAGTGTGGCATTGTATTTAGTCATATCGTATTGCCTTTTTTTAGAAATCAATATGAGATTTATTTTATAAGTGTATTCATAAGTTTGTTTGCAATGTGGTAGCAGTAGTAGTTTTGTTAGTAGAGCAGGAATTAGAACCTCTAGTTTGTTTTTTTCCCAACAACAGACGCGTCACAAGACACACCGACGTACAGCAAGCGGCGGCGCTGGGCAAACTACATCAGCCAGAGCCAGTCGCTGAGTCAGGTGTCCGGCCAGGCCTTTCTGGACCAGAGTCAGGACCGGTACGGCCCCCGGTCCCGCATGTCCCTCGCCACCATCCCAGGATCACCGGAGAGGAGTATTGGCAATGGATCGGCAGGTGAGAGTGATAAAGACTTTCTTGGGGGGAGGGGGGGGGGTGGGGATTGGGGGATGGGGGGAGGGAGGGAGGTCTGGGGACTGGTGGAGAGTGGTGGGGAAGGGTGTGGAAAAGGAGGGAGGAGTTTTTGTGGCTCTGTGAAAATTCTATGGAGTTTCAGTCACAAGGTCCCTGGTTCAATTTCCCTAGATGCAATGGCTATGTCCCTACACAAGGAACTTCATCCTCATTGTCTAGTTCTTTGGAGGGAACTTGGGAGCTGCCAGTTTTCACATCCTGTGGTCACTTGATTCTAAGCATTCATCGCTGCCTTTAGCAGTCACAGAAAACTCAAATCAAATCAAAAACAGAAAATATTTCCCTATCACCTTTGACCATAGCAGAAACTGTCCTGGGGTTTGGGAGGAAAGAGGAGGAAAGTAGAAAGGGAAATAATTCACCTTCATTTGCCCAAGACCAGAGGAATGAGATTGCTGTATCAGCCAGGGAATGTTGAAATGTATAATTTTACTTGTATCATTTTATTTTATTTTCCTTTTTTCTCCATTGTTTTCTTGTTTGTTTGTTGTGGTTGTATTTTAGTTTAGTTTGTTTTTGGTGGGGTTTTGTTTGTTTGTTTCGGGGGGGGGGGGGGGGGAGGGGGAGGATTTTTTTTTTGGGTGGATGTGAGGAAATTGGAGAATGACAAAATACAGTGATTCTCCTGTCTGGTCCAATGTATGATGTAGCAGCTGCACATCTCATGTTTTGAAAATGGCAAGAACTGAGTAAATATCTACTTTCTCCTGATTTACATGGACTTCAAGGCATCATACTAAGTCAAAGGGAAGGATGAAGTGGCTGTATTCAGCCGACTGTGTATTTTTTGCTACATTGTGCTTCTTGTTGACATGGAACTATTGTTAAGACGTCAGCCCACGGAGTTGAATGCAGGGAACTTTTAAACTAATTTGAAATCAACGTACTCTTTGAATTCAGGACAATATTTGGACTGCTGTACGAAAATATCATCTCAGTGGTAGATTATTCATTTATGGTTCTGATGCTTCCAGTATTAAATCTTTGATATTTCAGCCAGAATGAACTCATTTCATCTCAAGACTTTGTGATCTTGTGCAACTGCAGACTTTGCTTTGACGTTTTTCAGATTATTAGCTCTGTGATTAATACCTGTTGCTAACTTAGTCTGGTTTGGTTTGGGGTTTTTTTCTCCAAAAATGTCATGGAAGAAAAAAAATATTAAACATTTAAGACATGAGATATTTCTAGACTAGATGCAAAATGTGTCCAAAGTCTTTACTATGCATTTGTTAGTAAATCGTTGTTTAATGAGGCATATTAGAAGCTTCTGGTTTGATGTGATTCATTTTATACCTTGCCCTTGAGATGCCTTAAAAAGAGCTCTCATGAACCAAAAATAAAAGCAAGCTCTGCAAGTGGTTGCTCTGATTACTTCTTATTTTGATCCTGGTAATGCGACAAAAATACAAAAGTCTAGTCTATTTTTTGCCACTACACCTGTTCTCTAAAGATCAGATATGAACATGATTGTCAAAAGAAAAAAAAAAAAAAGATCAAGTTACAATTTGCACACAGGTGGTGTGGAATGGTTTATGGCAAACATACTTGAATGTGATATACTTGGAACTATTACGGTTATGCAGCAACAAGGACTCCTACTAATACCTTGTGAGTGCTTGCTGGTTGGTTGTTTCAACTTTGTATGTTTGTCTCAGTCTCTTTCTATATGTCTTGTTTTTTTTTTCTCTCTCTCACTTTAATCATTTAGGATATACAGCAGATCAATTCATAGCATGATAACTATATGAACAGATAAACGGGGAAAACATATCACAAATGACAGCTGAGGGAAATGATACCTGTAGGTGAATGGATGGCAATGGAATATGATGGGGATGAAATAATGAATCTGAGATGAATGGTATATCAAGTAACAATTAAAATTTATGACTGACATACAGACGTCCATATGTATACATGCACTTGCATTTGTTTTTGTTTTTTTTTATGCCTCCGCCAACGAAGTGGCCGGAGGCATTGTGTTTTCGGGTCGTCCGTCCGTCCATACGTCCGTCCCGTTTTGTTTTTGTCGATATCTCAAGAACCGTGAGGTGGTTTTGCATCAAACCTGGTATGAGGGTATATCCTGGGGGGATAAAACTTTGTTTGGATTTTAGGGTCACGGGGTCAAAGGTCAAAGGTCACAGGTTATTTTGTGAAAAAAGGTTGAAATTTCATGTTTTTCTCCATATCTCGCAAATGGTTCAAGGTATCTTCATGGAACTTAGTATATATGCATGTGCCGATGGGCAGTGATTATCTAGGGAAGTTGGGGGTCATGGGTCAAAGGTCAAGGTCAACTCCTCAAAATATCACTGCTTTCCTTATATTTATGCAATGCCTGAAGGATTTTTTTTTTTTAACTTGATGTATGCATGTATAACCCAATATATATTCTGTGGGAAGTTTCTTGCCAAAAGGTCAAAGGTCAAAAGGTCAAAGGTCAAGTGAAAGTGCTAAATTGCACTTCTTCCTCCATATCTCAAAAGTAACTCAAGGTATTATCATGAAACTTACATATTTGTGCATGTTCTACCTAACAGTGATTCTCTTTGGAACTGTGAGGTCAAAGGCCAGGTTTAGATAATACTATTTTACCATTTGATACTGAAATTATACTTTTTCTCAATACCTTGAAAATTACTCAATGCATAAACTTATAAAAGGGTCAAAAGTCAAGTAAAAATCATCAGTTCCCCCAAATACCTGCACTCTGACGTTTTAATCATTCATCCAATCAAACCTAGTTCTAGGAAAGTGAACATTAAGCACATTTGTGGCAAACCTGTCATTTTAATATTTTGCCAATTGTGTGAAACTTTCATCACACATTGTCAAGACATTGTACTATAGACCTATTAGGAGAACCATGCATTATGGCGGAGGCATACACCAGTCGCCGTAGCGACATTTCTAGTTTTACACAAGATGTGGTTATATGTTATGTTTTATGTTTTAATCTGTAAGTTTGTCAAATTTGTTAGACATTCCTCAGACTTCCTCTAAAACAAGATGAATTTTCCAGGGATTCAGGCAGCTTCCTCGTGATCTGTCACAGCTTACTAAATCCATGAAATAGGTGCTGTGCACTCATGATAAAGTAAAAGTCAGTTCATGTTGAATTGCAATTACCCCTCCCTTGCCGGTATATGTCAGTTTTAGTGAGGAAAACTGCTCCTCTCCCTCCCCCCCCCCCCCCCCACCCCCCACCCCCATTCCGCACACTCTAGATAAAATGAAAGTCTGTTGGTGTTTGATTATAAGTACCCCTTTCCTTGCCCGTATGTGTGGGTTTTAGTGAGGTAAACTGCTCTGTCCCCATCCCCCTCCATCAGCTTGCGGTGAGTAACGAAAATCACTTGAGGGTTAGAGCGCCATGTGGCGAGGTGGAGATGGGAGCATGTAGCAGACATTCAGATTTGCGTTCCCCGAAATAGAAGAGGTCTCAACCTCAAAGGAGACATTAGTCAAGAGCTATTCTCGTCGCCTCATAAACCCCCTCCAGTGTCAAAACAGCTACGTATGCCATCCCCCGTTCCCGTATCGCATCACATGTTGGAGTGTCTCTGTCGTCTGGCTGGGCTGTCTTGTGTCGAGAGGGAGGTGATTTTTTTTCTTCTTCCTCTCCTTTTCTTTTTGCAAGCTGTTGGGACAGAGGTAGCTGCCATCTCTTTAAACTGTTTTCCCTCCATCTATTCAGATTCCATCAGTAAGATTCATTTGAGTTCTTGTTGGTGTGTGTGTGTGTGCATGGCTTGTTTATGAATGTGCATGCTTGTCATTGTGTGTGTGTGTGTGTGTGTGTATATGCTTGTGTGGGTGGGGGAGGGGGAGGGGGGTTAGTCTTTTATTTGACAGCTGTGACCTGTTAAATAAATCTTGTGGATGTCACACTCATTCCTCAAGGCTACTACTAATCTGTTAGTCATGATTTTGGTTTTTCATGGACAAGGTCTCTATTTGTTTTTGTTTTTGTTTTTCCAGGGTTGTTGCGTCATGTAATTTGTGTTCTAGTTCATCCAGTTTGTATTCATCCCTTTGGTTAAACCTTCTGTCTGTCATTCTGTGTGTAGTTATTTGTTGAAACTATTGTGCTGGATGTTCATTCTCTTCTCACCTTTTTGTTGTTGTTGAGATACACGCACAAAACTTTTCCTTTACATTTGACATCACTTCAGAGTCATTCTGAATGTATCAATAATGAATGTGTCATTAACCTTTTCTCTTTCCCTGCATTGCCGTCACGTCGCAGTGGGAGTTCATCCAGGACAAGACCCGATGGTCCATCGGAAGATCAAGGAAGCCCCCAAGGGGCGGTACTACATGGCCAAGCAGAACTACTCCGCCCAGGAAGTGGGGGAGCTGTCACTGCACAAGGGGGACCATGTGGAAGGTATGTGGCATGTGTTGCATATTCTTTAACCTGCAGAGTCCCGGGGAAAATTTTTTCAGCTGAAATTATCTTTTTAGGGAGGATTGTTTGTTATGTGTAAAGTGCCTGTTTGAATAAAATTTAACAATTTGCGAGATTGAATATTATTTTTGATTCAGTTGAAATTGATCGAATGGAATGTTTCATATTATCTTCAAATACATACAGTTTCAGTCAGAATGTTCCCCCCCCCCATGTAATGCATAATGTTTTCATCTGTTCAGTGCCTGTCTCCCAGCCATACATGTACTTGTACATGTACAAGATCATGTACATTGTATTTGAGCATGAAAGAGGTTACTTGATTGACACATCAAGGGACGACAGACGTAAATGCAGCCCTGAACCGTTGTATGCCCATCATAAACGTTTGTGACTCTGACCTCCGTTCCACATTAGTTAACCGCTTTGTCACTCCGTTCATGGAAAGAGTTGACTTTAAGCGTTCACGTAATCCTGAAAAGGAAGCAAGTCGTTTCATGTCCTCTGAGAAGGATCATGTTGGCAAATGATATACTAGTGATAAGGGGGCCGCAGACTGAGGTACTTTTGATGACTTTGCCATCATTGTTCGCTCGAAACAGCAATGTGTTTTTATCTGTTGCACAATAGGGATGGCTGCCGATTTACAAGCCATTTATAGCCAAAAGGAATCTTAATTGAACCCTTTATTGTGTACGCTTTAACATTGAAGTCCCCACAATTGCGTAACGTTGAGTGACTGCCCATCCATCCCACCCCCCCCCCAAAAAAAAAGCATTACTTCTGGTTTTCCTCCTGACATTTAGGTGTGAGATGCACATACTCATTGTTTTGATAGCACTTATGTAGGTTTGCTAACCTTCACCATAGAGTGCCTGTGAGCTGTTTAACCCTTTGTATGATTTCGGTGCCAATTGGTACTGAAAACTCCATAGCATTCTACAAACTGTCCACAGTCACTGACACAGAGAGGGTTAAACCGAAATTGAAAACAAAGTTGAGCCAATTTTCTTGAAAATAGATGTTTGTTGCACCAACTGCAGCGTGAATTAAAAGAGTAATAATGTGTTACATACTGTGTACTCACACTCAGAGCTTCCCTCTGAACTAATTTCCGTCTGGCAGTACCATGCGAGAGAATGAGTGATAAACTTTTCTCCCTTGCAGTTGTCGCGATCGGAGAATACAATTTCTGGCAGGGCAGAGTTGCCCACAGTATGGGCTGGTTCCCTTCATACTGCGTGACTGAAATCTCGACAAAATACAGGAAAAGTAAGTTCGACATTCCTCCTAGTCTGTTGGAATACTTCATTCGGACAATTTGGCTGTGGATATGTCGGTTCTTTGGCCGTTCATAACGTGCTAAAGTAATGGAGAGCTAATCTTTCAAATTCTGAAAGTTCCTTTGAGAAACTTATAATTAGTTTCTTCAAGAAAGTTATAATTATGTTTGTCTCCCTGTCACTCTAAGGACTGTCTGTGACAGTGGTTTCATGCAATCTCTGCCGACCACAGCAATGAATACGCCCAATCAGATTCATCCACTTTCGCTACCACCCATCATGCATTAGAAACGTGATTCGTTTGATTATGTTTGAAAGTACATACGTCATCATTCGTTAGCGCGAATTTAAATTAAAATTTTCTACAAATATTTTGTAGAAACAATGATGTATCATGTCACAGCAATCTGCCCAGTGCATCTCACCCATATCTATGTCTTGTCGCATCACATGGTGATGGGAATGATTTTGATGCTGGTGAAAGTAATGACAATGAGGATTGATTGTGGTGATGATGATACTAAAAATGATGATTTTTATGCAATTTTTGTGGTCATTGACCCAAATGCCAGTATGCCATTTGAACAGTTTGAAACAATGTCAATTCTGCCAAACATTTTGTTGTTGTTGATTTTGTTGGTTTTTTTGTGTATCATAAACACACAGTATATTAATGAATAATTGCTAGATGATCATCATGCATAGCACAGTTTTCCATGCAGATGAAAACTGCATGTAATGTAAATAATGACATGTGATGATTCATCATGTAATATACATCCCATGCCCAGTAGGCTGTGATTGACCATTCTCAAAGGTTACTACATATTATCAGTGTTGTTAATGTTCTGAGTGCGCATCACGTATGTTGCAAAATACTTGGACTTTTGTGCTTAATTGCACACATTGTGGTGTGCTGGCCTCATTACTGATGTGAAGGGTTTATGCAAATGTTTGTAATTGCTAGTCAAAATAAATTTGCCTGAGCTGTTATCCTTGTACAAATATAAGACATTCCACAATGAAATACCAAGAAAGAACATTTATTGGATGTTCTCAGATCAATTAGTAGCTTGGCTGGTTTTGCCCACGTGTATGCTAGCAGACACTTGATATTACAGTGAATTTACCAGTATTTAGATTCAAAAATTTGATTAGTTTTTGATGATGTTTTAGTATTTCAAATCAAAATGGAGATTTGTCATGAACTCTTGCTTTTAGGAGCAGGAGTCTTGCATTTCTTTTGTTCCAAGTATGTGCGATATTGAATACCTATATCAAAGTATCAAAGCTTCAAATTGTGCTGTGACATTTCTCAGTCATGCTATGTGTATGTAGACTAGAACAGAAAACTGTATCCAAATATAAATGATATGAAGGTAATGTAATTTGTAAGGTACAAGATCTCATTCCTATCATGCAAATAATATGTTAAACGCACCAATTACCATGTTGAGACAGCTCCATGAAGAGTGTAAAATTGAGAAGTGTCAATGGCCTGTTTACAGGATGCACAATTTCCTTTCACACATAAGCTTCTGGCCACATCTCAGCTGCACCCTCATATTGAATCATACACACCATGAGAAATGGCTGGCTGTGTTCCGAGGGAAAAGCTTGTCCCTGAAATGCCTGTGGGGATCAGGGAAGATTTGCCGTGCCTCTAGTCAGAGACCGCAAAGCGTTCAGTAAGCGCCGATTTTAGTGGGATGAACTCGCCGGCGTCGAGCAGACGATACAGATCTGGTAGTATTAGTGCCATCACCCATGGCAACAAAGTTGAGAGAAAAAAAAATATCTGTGTGAGGAGGGAGTTTGTCTTTCATCATAGTTTGTCTGTCATATGAAAGAAATATTTTCCTTATACTGTTTTTTTTTTTTGCCGCACACTTACTTTTTTCAGCAGTCATACTCCCAATTTGAATTTGAGCTGAACATGCACAAGTTATGTGAGAAGTTTTCACACCGAGTCTAGGCTCTATGTCATTAAAAAAAAAAGTTGGTATGATAGCAACTCCAGTTGCAATGACAAGTGTCATGGTAATGACAAGAATCCTACTTCCTGATTGGCTGCCGCTGGAAGAAGCTGCCATTACAGCTACTTCCCATCGTAACATCTTCGATGAAATGAGACAACCCTGGACTTGCAATATAAAGAGGCGTTGACACTGTGAGGCCATTGAATCAGTGATTTGTGAGTTGTCAGTATTGTTGGCATGACAGGGTATGCTCATGAGATGGCATTCGTGAAAAAAAAAAGGTCAAACTTACGAGGTTTATAGGACAACATAAAGATGTCTGAGCACACAAAAAGGTCACTGAGATAAGGAGATTCACTCTATAAATCAAAATTTTTACGCAGTGTAAAATCAGAAGTACACTGTAATGACAAAGCTAAAAGCCGTCTTCAGAGCGGTATTGTTAACGTAATAGTGGTAATTATGATGATTGTAGCTTGCAGTTGTGAATAATTAGATGTGGAATTGTGACACTGGTATTGACATGATAAAGAAATTTTTGGTGGTACTAGTAGTAATGATTATAATGATAGTGATGATAATTCAAATAATATCAATAATGATAATACATGATGATTATAATGAAGCTAATAATGATAATGATAATGACAGTGATAAAAAGATAATGATAGTAACATTAGTAGTAATGATAATACATGTAGTGATGATAGAGTCTAGAGATACATGTGTAGCCATATCCAGTTACTGCAGTTAAAACTATTGTGTTAGAGTTTCCCTGTAGCACCATTTGTATTAAAGTTTGTTTGCCTGCAGAATGGGTTGATTAAAGCTAATCTACTTAATGGGATTTACATTGAAACACACAGGCTTGTTTTGTCATTGGTGCCATCATCAGTAATCGAGCAGTAAAAAATTCCGGCGAACAATGGATTTTGAGTGATGAATGTGCCTCAGATGACCACCTAATTCCTTGAAGAGCTTTTCTTTCTCCATTGTTTGCAATCAAACAACGCTTTCTTCTTCTTGTTCCTTTTCTTTTAATGTCCTTGTCTGATCTCATGGCCATTTCTGGTATAATAGTGCTTACTGGTACTTTTTCATTGGAGGGTTTTTGTGTGTGTGTGTGTGTGGTTTGTTGCTTTTCGATGCTGCTGCCTCAAATTTCAGGGAGAAATCAATGAAAGGTTTGTGCGATGTGATACTGCTTCAGTACCTTTTTTTTCTGATTGTGAATTTGTGTTTGTTAGTGGCTGTTGAGTTCATGAAATCTAGGTAACTTAATTCTGCATTTTATATTCTGGCTATCTGGGATGTGGTGCCACTGTATGCCTTGTCTGTCTGAGAACCACAAAAATGCAACATTTTTTTTTTTTTTAACCCAATCTCAAAAGTTTTCTCTGAAAGTACGAGAAATTGATAAGATGTGTGTTGTTAGCATGAAATCAGCATTTATCATAAATACATCTGGATGATGAATATGGTTTTTATGTAGTATCCATTCAAGAAGTGTAACCTACTCATTAACTCTCATTTGCTCAACAAAATAATTTCATTTATATATAAGAAAAGTTGAGCAGTTTATTTTGATAAATTAACGCAAAGACTTCACTCTATGCTATGTTAAGGTAAATGAAATAGATACAGTAACTGTTTAGAAGGTCTCAGGTTTGAACCCCAATGGAATTTCATTTTCTTTGCTCAATATTTTACTAATGGATGATATTCGTATATTCACACGACATATGGCATGAAAAGACAACGAAGTTGGTGGCTTGATTGTTTTGTCGACCTATGCTGTCAACTGTCTTGCTTATCAACACAGGTCCAGCAAGTAACTATTTGACCAGTCTCTGGCCACCGGCAGTGTTCTTTGTGGATAATCAGGCTTGCAGTAGGGCTTTTCATGTTTGCGTTTGTGTTTGGTTTTTTTTTTTTTTCCTCTATTTTGTTTTATAACAGTCTGCTGTTGACTTCATGATGGCCATACAGATAAGGGGTGTTCCATGTTTTGGAAGTAATCCTTCTTTTTTTTTTCTCTCTCTCTCTCTCGGTTTTTCGGTGACATATTGTGGGGCCTCCCTTGATGACTCAGTGTTCAAAAATTTGCCACTCAAATTCAAGATCATTGCCAAACATTCCAGCAGTGGACAAAAAAGAGAGAGAGAGGGGTTAGGAAGGAAGGGGAGGTGGATTCTCTCTCTCTTTCCCTTTGGGTCGTGTTGGCTCATGAAACAGGGTGGGACCAATCCTGTCGGAGATTCATTGTAAAAGTCAGATCAATCAACTGACATTTGAGATTGGGGTGGATACGATTGCCCAGAGCATAATTGTAATTTCTCTTGGAAAAAAAAAAATGGCAAGAACAAAGAATGTTAGGAACTTGGAGAGAGGTTTCATTAGTTTAAGTTTGAGTTTCATATACACCTGTACTTGCTTAGATTCATATTTTGCACTGAAGAGTTGTGCTCCTGTTTAAAAAAAAAAAAAACTTTCTTATGAGAGAACTGCATGACATGGTAGCATGATCCATGATTCTGTCTTATTATGTTTGTTTTTAATGGGTGTGTGTGTGTGTGTGTGTGTGTGTGTGTGTGTGTGTGTGTGTGTGTGTGTGTGTGTATCAGGGACAAAATGTGCTAGGAATGCATTTTTGAAAGAAATAATTTGGAGATCACAATATCCAATCTGATCTGTAAAGCTTTGAAGGCCCCATTTCCGGTTGACAAGTTCATCATGATTAACTGATGGGTGTGAGATCCGTCAATCATTGTTTTATGCAGTACAGTCATTGTGACATGTGCAGTAGCTCCGTTCAAAATTGTTAAACTTTTCTGGAGGAGTCATCACATATTTCCTTATTCCATCATTTCCCTTTACATCATTGTTATTTTTTCCAACATTGACAACATCTACACTTTTTATGCCTCCGCCCGAAGGGTGCCAGAGGCATTATTGCAAAATGTATTCTTTTTGTTTAGTGAAGTGTAAGAAAGGCAGAATTACCTGCTCAGCATTTCCTAGTAGCATTCCCACCCCACCCCCCAACTTCTGTCAGTATCTTAGTGGCACGACCTGGGTGTTGTAATGTGTGACTGTGTATTTGCATGAGGTAAGGATTGTAAACAACATTGCTTGAAGAATAGGAGTTGTTTGGTATGTACACATCATTCATGTTTTCCCAGCGTGTTCAGGCCACTACTGTCTTTCTTCTTGGGGCTTTCCTTCTTTTCTTGTGTTTTCTTTTTCCGTTTGGGTATTTTGTTTTATTCTATTTGATTGTTTGTTTCATTTTATTCAGTAAGATGTTGTATGTATGTTGATTAAAAAATAGAACATATATAAACTTGTAATTACTCTGAAGGGTGTGGTCCTGGTATTGAAACTGAAATAGTCTATCTTAAAAGGCTTGCTTTTTCTGTAAGACTTTCATATTAAAGTCTGTCTTAGGATCTGGCATAGCAAAGTATTATGTTAGCTAGATGAACTATATCAAAAAAGTGTGTAAACCTTTTTAATGCTACTTTTCATAATATCCTGAGAGGAAATTCATGAGCACTTTAAACTAAATTATGAAATTGTTTTTTTCTCCTTACTTACGATAGGACAAACACAAGTTACGACATCTGTCACAATGTTGGGTGTGTCTACTGCAAGCAGTCAAATCACAAGAGGGATTAAAAATTTAGACCGACTTTGAAAATATTCTTTTTGGATAGTAGAGCATGTGGTAAGAATTATACTTCCGCCATGACATTTTATCACACCTCTGCTTGTAGCGTTAGTTTTGGAATGCGGTTTTGATTTTTAGTGTATTGCAAGTAGATGAAAGAAAAATATAGCAGCAGTATGTGCATCACTATCCAGTTCGATTGATTTAATTTGCCGCGCAGAGAAACTTAGGGAGTGAATCTTGAACTGGTAGTAATCTGAAATCATTACTCTTCTATGGTTTTATGAATAAAGGTTTAATTTTAGTCAGTATTAATATTAAGATGATGTCTCATTTTATAGTCTCCTCTTCAGTAGTACCTTAATTTAAAATCATTAGACTGTTTGTTATACCCTCCTTGAGAATGACTGATAAATTTATAGAATCAGTGTCTCCTGTTATCAATGGTACAAATTGTAATGGCATTTCATATGGGCCTAATGCCTTCCTGATATATTCAGATAAAAAGATTTAGACCTGGGCTTTGATGAAAGACTAATAGGGCAACCTTAAATGGCTAGGACATAATGGATTAGGGCTGATTAATCGTATCTTAATTGCCCCTATAGGATTAAGAGAGGGAAAAGAACAGTACTGGTAGCATTGAATTTAGCTCAGGAACTGATATCAAGTTGACCATATGAACATTAAAAAAGGTCTTGGAAGTGAACATTTGATCATTCAGATTATTCAACAAAATTGAAAGACTTGTATGGAGGCTAGAGTTGTGGATAAAGAATTGTGGTTTTGATTTGAAAATATATTTTACTGCTAGCGTGTTCATATTAATACAACTGGGGGGAAAATAACAGCAGTGATTAGGTTCAGTTTTGAATTGTCCATAGAGAGTGTTAAAAAAAATCTCATTTGTAAAGTTCGAAAGTAACATGAGCCTTCTTCCTATTTCTGCCGAGTGAAACAGAAAATTCCTGATTTTCATAGAACCTGGCAGAAGTTTGGCTATTTTAAGCTATTGATTGGTTTAAAGAAGCTGACAAAAATAACCAGCGGGAGTGACGCAAGTGACATTGATAGCCACGCAGACTCACAGTTGCAGAAAGTCCAAGACATACAGACAGCCATCTATCCAGAAAAACAATTCAGACCTAAACAGGAAATCATTTCAAGAAAAGACTTATTTTTTGTTTTGTTTTTTTGCATTGTACACAATCTATACAAGGCCAGTACAAGACTACATTTGCACTGTGCTTATAGTTGTACATTTATAATTGTGGCACCTTAGATATTTTCATCCTCTTGATCAACACTCTGTGTTGTCCAGTGTATATTGTTTTTATTATTAACTAGTGCATCATGAGTAAAAGTCTGAGTAATTGAGGGGGGGGGGTGGGAGGAGGAGGAATTCCAGGAAATGGTGTTTACTGTCCCTTTTCTTTTTGAAACCCCTCTCATTCATCGGTTGCTCTTTAGGATTGGAGATGGGCAGGCCATCTCCTAAGTTTCACAGTCACGTTTTTTTTCTGTGGGTTCCTCTTTCCTGCCCTATATATGCTTCTCAGAAGAGGGCAGTGGACTTTGCTCACTGAGTGACGCAGCCAACAGACCACTCCTATGCCACTGCGTCTCCAATTGCACCATAAAATTAGATTGAGCAGAGAACAAAACTATAGACACACACACACACACAAACACACACACACAAAGCAAGAACAACAACATAAAGTCAGCTGGGCTTGTTCCGATAACGTAATGACTCGTCATAAAAGCGGCAAAGATCATCGGGGAGAGGTGGAGGTATTTGCGCTGCTTTCGTGGTTGCTGGGGGACGCACCAGCGGGGGAATCAGTGTGGTATATAAAGAGGGCAACTTCCCATTTTTAACCTCATTCACAATCACAGTTCTGCAAGGGAAGTCAAAGGATATTAAGCGGAGATGATCTCTAATAGTGTGTATCAGTAAGAAACCTGAGCCATCATAGCTGGATTCCATTACGCCCATGCATTCATTTTTGGTCCTGTCATTCTTTGTTTCATTGGAGGGTTGTTTTTAAGTTCTTCAGAACATGTCCATCTTTCTGTTATCACTGGATGTGATGTGCATGCGGAGAGCTTTGGATTTGAGTGGAGGACTGGGCTTTAGTGTGTGGCGCATGGATTTGGTGGAAATTGACGCAGGGGGAAAAGCTTGCCCAGATTTGATCCTTTGTTGGATTATTAAAGCAGGAATACCATTTTAATTGCTGTGTTTAGTATATTCATGTGAGGAGATACAGACATGAATTAGATCTACACTATTTGCTCCCATACTTTGGTAGCTTATATGTTGTGTTTTTATCCCATTTTTTTTTTTTTCAGTGAGATTTATCTATGGCAGAATTTGTAGCTGTGTGACTGGTGCAATATCATGTCCATTATATACCATTAGAATCATTCAAGGGAGATGATGATGAAGAATGACATCTTTCTTTTTATCTCCTGTATTTTTATCATATATATATATTTATATATATATATATATATATATATATATATATATATATATATATATATATATATATATATATATATATATATTTTTTTTTTTTTTTTAGTTTATCTATCCATTCTTCTGTTTCTTTTCTCTTTCTTTTATATCTCAATCTATTCCCCAAGTGACACTTTATATGTGTCTTTATTTTACCCAAAGGCTTTGACATTGTCAATATCATCTAGAAATATTCTCTTCAGAATAACATTTTTCATAGTAAATTCTTTCATATATTTATATACATGTACTTATAATATATTTTTTCATATACTTCCTGTTACAGAATTCCTAGAAGAACACTTTGATCAAGAGACAATATCAATTTGCAGTGTGTCCATTCACATATAGTCATAGACTGCATTTGTTCAAATAACAAAGGTGATTTTTCATACATGATAACATTCATCAGATATCTCTTGAAAGCAAATATTGAATGATGTTCCTCTTCATTGAGTAAAGTTCATCTTCTATATTTCATATACCAATTGTAGCAACCCAGACTTGAGCTTACTGTCTTCATGAATTAAGTTTTCTGTGCGTGGTTTACCTCTTCAAAAAGCTGTCAGAGTGCAAAACTAGCTTCTCGTGCATGTTTCTTATCAAAGAGAGAAACAAACCTTAAATACTATTAAAGTGTAGTCCACGTTACCTGCAATCACAACTAGCTGCTGAATTGCATGAGGTTTCCCCGAGATGTGAGAAGGAGTAGATGTTGATTCAGTGGGTAGATTATCTACATTCTTCCGCTGTGACTCATGGTTGTCCTTGTTTTGTTTTATGTTTGTTTGGGGATTTTTGTCATCTTGTGTTTTATTGGGACTGGATTTGGCAACTCTTTGCCCTTTGCTCTGTTTTTCCACAAAAATTATAAATCTACACCCTCAGAAAAAAAATGAATGTGCAAACATGATTTTAGAGTTTGTCTCATTTCAAAGAAAAGTTTTGCCTTTAACCCTAAGTTTGCATGTATTTTGTTGAAATATCTTTTAGGGGAAATAACCCTTTGAAATGATCAAAATGGCATCACATGTGTTTTTACTGCCAAGTTTGTAGCATTTTACATATAAGAAAGATGAATGAAATAGAAAGGCTTTTCATGTGCAAGTATTTCCTGATATGGGATTTGCTGTCTGTTTTGTACCCAGGAATATCCTGTTTGATCTAGGATGTGGTAATCTAATGAGGTGTATGTTATTGTCATTCAATGAGAGGGGACAAGTTGATTTGAGCATTGCAGGGACTAGAAGCAATATAAAACAAAACAAAAAACAGCAGTCGTGATGTCACACTCAGTCTTCAGTAGATGGGGGTTATTTGGTTACTCAACCAGGGATGTATTAAATTGCTTTCTGCAGACATTTCTGTGCACAACACCTCCCCTGATCTACCAGACATAATGCCAATCAGGCTCACAATTTCCTTTCTGGTTAAAAACAAGAGATATGTATATCAGAAAATTTCTCAATCAGCAGAAGGGGAACTGGTTTCAGTAGTGTGCAGTACTTTAAAAAAAATCAAATCAACAATATATATATTGAAACTGAAATTGAAAGAATTTAGCATACACTGTGATAATATTACATTGCTATCAGTACATTCCTAATATTAGAATTAGCATTTTGTATTTGCAAATGGCTACTAAAGAAGTGATGAAATCTGTTCAGGGCCACATACAATGTACATACCTAAGAGAAATATGTGGTGCACTGTTCAGCCTTCTTCCACCTAAAGTGATATTACGATAGATAAAGATGATGATCGTGTAATGCACACTATGTCAGGTGTGAAGAATATTAGTTTGCAGCAGAAATGAACTTGATAAAAGATGGATGTTTTCTTCATGGCTTGATGAAGTGTAGGTGAGCAGAAAGAGGAAATAGTCACTTTTTTAAAATCATCCCTCATTTGTGGTCAAGTGTGCTGTTACCTTTTTAGCACTGACAGCCATGTTGTACATACGTCATCGTCCCTTCGGCAAAGGAAGGAAAAAAAGTCCTCTTGCCTTTGGATGCGGTAATTGATAATGAAAGCATGTTAAGTCTGTTCCCCTCCTTATGTAACCTAATTTACACCAGACATGTACCTGTTCACTCTCACCGAGCTACTTTGAGGGCCTATGTGACACTTCCATCCTTTTCCGTTTTTCGACTTCACAAAAAGTCTGCCATAGTTGAGAGATGAGCACTGCAGGGGAATTTCAGAGCTCCGTGATTTTTCGCAAAGTTGATTTCTTCATGTTCCAAATACCAGATATCAAAGCTCAAAACCCCCTTTCGATGATCAGAGGAGTGGTAGTGTATTTGGTTATTAACCCCTTGGGTACTTTTAGTGACAGTAATCAAAGAAAACCCTGTGGAATTACTCATTGTCCAGAGTCACTGACACAGAAAGGTTTAAGTCCTCCATTAGCAACTTTCATTGAGGTGTATGATTAATTGGTGGGGTTTGTGATTTGCGATTGGTGGCAGAAGCAATGGTGAAAACTCAGTTCAGATTTGATCTGCAGCTTTAGCAACTTTGGCAAATCAGTTCTAGCTGATTTTTAAAAGCAGTAGGGGTCCAGATATTTGAAATAGAGCAGTTTAAGGTTTGTTTGTTTGGTTGATGTTTGGTGTTTGTTTGTTTGTTTGAGGGGGGTTTCAAATCTTGAGCAAAAAATGACCATCAATGGCCATCAATGCCATACAATTACTAGTCTGTGTTGTGAAGGTTTTCGATGATATCACCACCAACAGATCTGTCTAGACATTTGAGGTGAATAGAGCAAGGCATTTTGGATATTCCTCTTCCTCTTGTCAGTTCTTACTTTTTTATTTGTTTACTCACTGTGTCATTTTCTTATCATTATCTGTAAGTGTGTGGTGCAATACGGATTTTGTAAGACACTCCTAGCGTGAATACGGTGAAGAAAACAAGCTATTGTATTCAGGAATCTCATGATGTGAGGTCACTCTCTTACGGTGTTTTCGTCATAATTTGTGGATACTGTATGGTCCTGCAGAGGGACTTAAAGCGTGAAAAGGTGCTGTACAAATCCCGTAGACAGTCTAGTATTCTGCAAACAACCTTGCATGGTCTACAAGAGCTGGGTACTGTGCAGTGTATCATAACAACCCATCATTTTGTTCCGCAATCAAAGCAGTGTTGTGGATGACACCATTGCCATCATCGTGCTCACAAGTTGCTCATTGTACAGTTGGGTTGTAGTAGCTACTTATTCTTGGTCAGTTTGGTTCTGTTCTGAGTGTGCTCTCTGAAACGCTCTGAAGTTGGTGCTGCTCTTGAGCATTCCAAACAGCTTCATTCTCGGTGGAAGTATTTCCAACGGAAAGCTTGCCCTCAAGGGCTCAACCTCACTGCGATTAGTTTTTTCCTCTTCATATCCCACTGTTGGGCAAATTTTTTCCCCCTGCTGCCAAACCATGCTGCTGCTTTGTTGGTGTCAACTATACTGATGCCACCTGTGTGGATCTTATTTTAGCGTCACTTCCTCTCCCCCCCCCCCCTCCTCTCTCTTGTGCACTGCAGTGGAGCCAGCAGAAACATAGCGTCTTCACATTAACAATGGGAGCTGATTGAACCCGACAGATGGACATGTGTTACTGTCATCGGGAGCGGAGACCGAGTGAAGAAAATACCGAATGCCTTGGAAGAAACTCTTTTAGTTTAACTTTAGCCGGGACCACCGTAACTTCTTTGTGCCAGGAACCACTGTAATTTGAATCGTTGGTGACGAATATCTATCATCACTTATATGTTTGGTGAAGGAACACACTCTCATCAAGTAGACTCATATGCCAGTCTGCAGTTTTTGATAAACACTTAAAGAGCTCTTGGATTCTCGCCATTATGAAGAAGTTTTTGAAGAAACGGCGATCTGTGAACTTAATGAAATTATCTTCGTATTCCTCAGGTTCAAGTAAATTGGATCTAACAGAGGAGGAGCCCATCACGAATAGGTAAGTCATTTTTTTGACAGTTGACCTTTTTTGTACGAGCATCCCGCTTTAAACTTTTCTTCTGTGATTGTAGCATTTCAAGAAAGACTTGTTGCTCACGGGAGAAGTTTTAGTTTTTGCAATCGTCTTTCACTTATAAGAAGAAAAATGTTCACAGTGAATTTCAGTTTTGTAAAGTGGAATACATCATCATAGAATTTAACTGTTAAGCCTGGAACATCCTCCCTTTTCATCAGCAGCAACATTGTGGAAACAAAATGAGATTTGTTTTTAACATTGCGCACACAAACTTTATAGACATCATATTGGATCGATTCCAATTAGCAATGAACAATATGAAAAGGAGGGAGTTTCCCAAAGCAGTAGGGCCATAAATCTAGTAGAGATAACATTTTGTTCTACCACCACAGTTTTTCCCTATCTGTATGTATTTACAGGTAAGCTAGGCAAAGTGTAGATCACAAAAAAGAAAAGAAAGAAAACACAAAAACTGGCAAAACAAAACCGAAAGCTGAGATAATCTGGATAAAGCTTTAATAGTTTTCTTGGCCCTGGTGGCAAAGTGATAAACAGATTTTTTCGAAGGTTTTTATTTTTTTTTTTTTTTGAATCAATATTGTATGTATAATTGGGGGGGGGGGTTGTATTCTATTTTCTGTTTTGTTTTGTTTTGTTATGCTTGTGTAACAGTTTTGAATACTGAGTAGTAGAAGGTAATTGTTGTAGTGCCAGGATTATTGCTGTAGAGTATTGTATCACATAATGCAGTATTTGCTTCCTAGTTACATTTTCTTGTCTTACTTTATGAAGTGAAATGCTGAAAAGGGCCTGATTTTTTTTCACCTGTGTATGCATGTGAGTGTGTGATTTGCCTTGTACATCTTGTTTACCGCATGTTGTTTAACTTCCTCAATGTTCAACATTTGTCCTCTAATACATCATATCATATTCCACCTTTTTACCACCTAGTATTTCCTCCTACTTCCTGCATTTATAAATGAACCTGGCAGGCTTCAGGATTTACGAGTATGTCATACAATATTTTTTTTTCTGCTCGCTGACTCCTGTCTCTCCTTTAGTTTGCACTGCAAAGTGAATCTAAAACTGATAAAGGAGAACAAAGGCATCTGTTTATATCAATCTGGTAATCAGTGCAACAGGTGCTATTGAAAAAGTGAGAAGCTGTACAAGTTTTGATGAGTGAGCACATTTTTCCTTTAACCTTGCGATCATTCTCTGGCAAATCCAACATTTGTGCATTAGCAATATTGTGAAAGAATCCTTTTTCGAGTTACAAGTTTCAGTTTCCTTGGCTTAACAGTTCTTTGAAGGTGCTTTTAAAAATTGCCCATCTATTTGTTAATGTGGCAATCCCCTGCTGTGCTTATGCAGATGATTTTTCACATGTGGTAGCCATTTTAAAGCATTGACATCTAATTGTAAAGATGGGAAACTGCTTTCTTGAAGATTTGATGCCAGTGTGGATTTGAATTCTTCTAGACAGCAAAAGAGATATTTAGGCTTGTATAAGATTGACCCTATTGCTATGTTTTATTGATAAGCTATATGGCAAGACGAGGTATTCACTATCTTTTGATTTAGACATGATAGTTGCTGCTTTCCTTAAGGGAAATGAAAAAACACCAGGAGAAAAGAGAAGCAAGCATTTTCAACTTCACAAAACTGTCAGAAGAATTTTGCTTGCAGATATCTCTGACCACAGAGCATGAAAGGATTATTTCTTCTTCTAAGATAATCTGCATTTTTTAATGTCTTTTTTTGGGGGGGCATATTTGTTTGTGTGTCAATTGGGTTGCCCAACTGTGAAGGGATTCAACCTTCTTGCTGCAAACTAGCTGGGATTTAGTAATTATGTTATTTTGTTTTGTGGTTCTTCTTCCCCCCCCCCCACCCCACCCTCTCATCCAGCGTACCCTCATTTGATGGCAGGGAGCAGCACCAGACCAATGAACCGAGGATCAGCTGTGTGCAGAGGGGAAAGAAAGGCTTCGGTTTCGTCCTTCGCGGGGCCAAAAGTAAGTTCCGGTCTGCTCCCTTTGCGTATTGCCTATTGTATTACTTAATTTTGAATTGAGTGGTGTAATCTGTGATTCACCGACCAGCAGCTACCGGTCTCGGGTCAATTTACATTTCTCTCATCATATCACTCCCCTATCCGTTAGAACTTTTAAAAGTTTGTGAATGTGAATACAACAAAGACTAAATTCATGAAGCCCCTCTTTTTACCTACTCCTTTGCCATTTTTCTTCCACTGATGCCAAGTTGCATTTTTTTTTGTTTTTATTTTTTGTTTTCATTCTATTCTTGATGGGAGAAGCGGAACTCCTAATATCTTGAAGCAAAGTGCATTCAACCGCGCCATCCTGGCGTACGGTCCTTTATGATCTCTTCCAATGTATTGACACAGGAGCCATTCTGCCGTCAGTGCAACTTAATAGCCATGCCTCATTCGTCAGACACGCTCATTGTGCACATTCTCGTGTTGCTAGGTCATAAACAATGAATGTAATGTGGCCAGGTTTGCCTTTTCCCAAACTGCTTATCACAATTACTGCAAATTCAGAAAATTGGAACTACACTGCTGAGGCCGAAGAATTGTCATTGAACCATGGCAGCTTTTAGTAAAAGAAGAAAATTGGTCTTTTGAGATGAAGAGGGGTACAGAAACATACATTTTCATGTGAGCATCAAGCTTAATGGTGTTTGCAACAGTGTAACAAGAATGATCCCAACTTTGATAAGTTTGCAAACATGCTGACCCAGTCATCAGAACCAGTCCCTTTCCTCATGTTTGAAGAAGCTAATTTGCACAAATTTTCAACCCCTGTCTGTTGTGTGGTAGTCACATAAATCTCATGTGACAACTCAAAGTGTGTTACTGTATTGCAGATCTATACAACATCAAGCAACTGCTGGATCTTCATTCCCAAACTGTTCAATTGGTATATTGTGAAGTCAGAACAAAGATTCTCAGACTGTCCCTCATATGAGTGATGATGAAATCGAACAGATCTTGTCTAAATTTATGATATTTAACTGAAATGTTGGCTTTGAAAATTGCATGCCATGTGCAGTTGTATCATTCCATGGTGTATAAGGCAAGAAGTGATCCAGTATCCTGTGTATTCTCACAACTTGTCGAAAAGTAATTAATCAACAACAAAAGAAATAAGTAATTCTTTTTAGCTGAACATAGTTTAGGATTGCCATGTAAACCCATATTTTGCCCTGATGTGTCTATTCATCTGAACAAAGGGATGACACAAATCTTTTTCCCTCTTTTCCACTTCTCCCCCCCCCCATTTCTATCCCACAGGTCCCCAGGGTGGGGCTGTTGCCTTCACTCCCACCAAGGATTTCCCCGCCCTGCAATACCTGGAACATGTGGACAAGGGCAGTCCAGCGGACAAGGCAGGGCTCAAGATGGGAGACTTTATTCTAGAGGTGAGTAGAGACCTCATGCCACACACATTAGGATGGAAATTCTTTCCTTACCATCAATGGCCTGCTTGCATACAGTGTCAGTGGCATCCAGTGGTGGTGGTGCCAAAAGGGTTAGGTGAAAAATGCCATTTGGTTCCATAACCTGGCAAATGCATTGCTTTGATTGAATGAGAGGTTGGCTGGTTCGTGAAGCCACTAATCATGCCCATCCAGTGTTTTCGCCTGACTTGTGTTGAAAGAACAAAAATTAAAATGTAATTGTGTTTGTCAAAATAAAGTCGCGTAAAGCTCACGTGGTTTAAGCCTAAGGAGTATAGTTGTGGGAGATTTTGTGTGTGTTTGACTTGCACTCCTTTCATTCTTGGCATGGGTGGGGGGGGGGGGGGGCAGAAGGTGATGTGTCCCTCCGAGGCTGTCCTGCAGCTCAACTCTCATGTAACAAGACTGCTTGACAAGTACGCTCCGCTCAAGACTAGATCAGTAACAGTGCGGCCGAATAATCCTTGGTACACGGCAGAAGTGAAGGAGGCTAAGAGGCGCAGACGCCGCGCAGAGCGCCGTATGATCAAGTCTGGTCTTTGCATTGACAGAGAGCTGTATCGGCAAGAGTGTGAGTCCTACTACAACCGCCTTGCCCACGCTAAGTCATGGCACCTAAGACAGGAGATTGCTGCCGCAGACACCAAACAACTTTTCAATATCATCAAAAAACTCACAATTGCACATCCGGATTCTGTTCTTCCTGACCATACTTCAAATCTTGAACTGGCCAATCGGTTCGCTGAGTTTTTCGACAACAAGATTAGCGCCATTGCTTCTTCATTCCCAGTGTCTCCTGAAATCTCTTTCTCAAATTCCTCTCACATAGATGTAAACACCGAGTGTGTATTTTCAGAGTTTGCTTTAATCACTGAGTCACAAGTGAAACGTCTCATTAATTCTCTTCCGTCCAAGTCATGTTCTCTAGATCCTCTTCCCACATGGCTACTAAAAGAGTGTCTAGATGAATTTCTTCCTGCAATAACTCACATTCTGAACCTCTCATTGTCATCTGGCGTAGTTCCCGAGCACTTCAAAAGGTCTCACATATTGCCCCTTTTGAAGAAACCTAGTTTAGACCATAATGATTTGAACAATTTCCGCCCCATTGCTAATTTGTCTTTTATTGGTAAAGTTCTTGAGAAAGTGGTGGCTCGCCAACTCAGAGATCACCTCGATGAACACCAGTTGTTTCCTACTAGTCAGTCTGCCTATAGGAACTTTCATTCCACAGAAACCGCCTTATTGAAGGTACTCAATGACCTCCTCTTAGCAGTAGACAAAGGCCACGAAGCTGCTCTCCTGCTTTTAGATTATTCTGCTGCGTTTGACACTATCAATCATGTGATTCTTCTGAACAGATTAGAGTCCAACTTTGGTCTTACGGGAACAGTCTTGAGATGGATTTCATCTTACTTACATGACCGCCACCAGATGGTAAACGTTAACGGCGACCTTTCTCAGTCATTCCCTCACAAACATGGTGTCCCCCAGGGGTCTGTGGTTGGTCCTTTACTATTTATTCTATACACAGCCCCTCTGTCATCTGTAATCAACTCTCATGAAGATATTCTACATGTTATGTATGCCGACGATACTCAAATTTATATAATCATACAACCAAATACTCAAGTCGAAGCACTCTGCAAACTCAGTAGATGTGTTGAGGATATTAAGCAATGGTCATGTGATAATTATTTGAAATTGAATTGTGTTAAATCAGAATTTTTATATGTTCATTCTCAGTTTAGGCGAGGTGGTTCTCTCACAGAATTTTCCCTCGAAGACAGTACTATACCCACCTCTCAATCCGTCAGAGATCTCGGAGTTATTGTAGATAAGCACCTGAATTTTCAACAACACATTAAGAACTCATGTCGTTCTGCTGCTTGGGGTATCTGTAAAATTGGTAAAATCCGTAAGTTATTGGATCAGTCCTCCACTGAACGTCTCATTCACGCATTTGTTTCTTCTCACCTTGACTACTGCAATTCCCTTCTTGTTGGTCTCCCTGCTTCTAGTATTGCACCACTTCAAAGAATTCAAAACACAGCTGCTAGGCTTGTAACCCTTACAAAAAGATCTGACCACATTACTCCTGTTCTCCAATCCCTCCACTGGCTCCCCATACATCAACGTATCACCTTCAAAATCCTCCTTATCGTTTACAAGATATGTAATAATCTTGCTCCATCTTACCTCAAAGACTTAATTTCTTTCCGCTCCTCCACTTCAACCCGTTCTCTTCGTTCTTCCTCCACTCTCCAACTATCACATGGTCCCCGCACCTGCACCCGCTATGGTGATAGGGCTTTTTCTGTTATTTCCCCGTCTCTCTGGAATAAACTTCCTCTCCATGTTCGTAATGCTGATAACGTTGATAAGTTCAAGTCATCGCTGAAAACTTATCTGTTTACTCAACTTTAATTATGTTGTTTTGTTGCTGTATGTTATATTATTAGTATATTATTAGTATAGTATATTTACATAATGCTGTATTTTATCTTAATGTCATACTTTTTTTTTTTCTTTTCTTTTCTTTTTCCGGATCAATGCGCTTAGAAACATCAGTATAAAGCGCTATATAAATGTTATTCATTATTCATTATTCATTATTCTTGTCCCAATGTATTTAAATATCACAGAATAATATGATATGTAGTTGATTTGTCTAAGAGCATCCATGGGACTAACTGAGCAGATTAAAACGATACTCCAAAGAAGCCAGAAATGACCAACTTTTCAGCCTTCAATAATAAGACAATAAAAAATTACTAAGAGTTGCTGTAAGAAAGGAAATCCAAGATGATTCTAATATTTGTTCATTCTGCAGACATTGCATTCAGACAACCTGTGAAATGAAGAGGAAGTGACTCCAAGCTCCTTTACCTTTTTTTTTTCTTCTTTGCCACCATATTTCATAGAGCTAAATTCGTACCCAGTAAGCGATGCATGAGTGTGAATCATGGCCACTTGTTACTGAACTTAGCCCTGACTCGTTCGCCCTTTCTGGGACTCACGACTTGAACTCCTGGATGACCTCAACAGGCAATAGCTGCTTTTATTCCTGTCTTTAAAATTCCCTGAAGAGGAACTGCTTTTTGTCTAATGTGTCATTGTCAAAGGAATGTTGAAGAAAATCTGCTTCTGTTTGGATGATCAATGACAGGTTGGTTTTTTATCCCAGCAGCATTGTTATCTTTGTGCAAAGTGCAACATGGAATAAACATGTTCTTTAAAAGTTCTTAACAATCATACATAATTCTTGGATTATCCTTAAAGGAACAAACATACTTCAGTGAACTCCATAAGAAAAGAAAAGAAGAAATGGATTTCTAGTCTACTCATCATAAACATGTCTGTGTTTATTGTTTTATACAAATTTATCTCCAGTTAATGAGTCACTTTGACTCTGATATGAATACCAATGAGTTCTATTTCATATACCGGTAGGTTTGTCATTACAGTGTTAGTTTTTCATATGAGCATGTTGGGCAAGAGTGTAGACCCGTAGGAGGAATCTAGAGAAGGGGGGGGGGGGACATATTTAGCTCAGTAATTTGTGGCCAAATGTCATTCTCAGGGCATGTTTGAGACTTTGGAAAATGTTTTTTGTTTCCAGGATGTAATTCATAAATTTTGTTGCGCAAATGTCTGCCAGCAGGTGTGCTAGGATTAAGGAAAAGGAAAACTGCTGTAAAAAAAAAAAAAAAAAAAAAAAAAAAAAAAAAAAAAAAAAAAGATGCTTTCCTTTTAACTTGAAATCTTAAAATATACTGCATGGCATTCTCTCCTACGCTCGTAGTGTCGCCAGTGAAACAGTTGGCTTTCGGTATACCTTAATTTGAAAAGGAAAAGACGTCTCTCTCCCTCTGTCTTTCTGTCTGTCTGTAAGAGAAGGAGCTGATTTGTTCCCCAGTATTTTGTGTTGCAAACTCTAAATCTTACCTTCTATTGATTGATTAGACAGGGCTCAACGCGAACTTTCTTCTCTGGTGGCCTGTGTGAGCCACTAAAATTTTTGACTTTGAAATTTTTGTGGCCCGACAAAGAAATTTAGTTCCCAGAAATTGGAGGGAATGTAAAAATTCATTTCAAATTTTAGCCGACTGATCAGGCCACCAAAAGAGAGCCTTTTGGAAATTTGGTGGCCTCACATCATATTTTCAGTGGCCCTTTCAGTGGCCCTGGGTCACTGGGCCACTGCTAATGTTTAGTCCTGGCTTAGAAGATAAAACTGGCACCTTTGAATACCCTTGGCCATCATGGGCTGTTTATTTACACTAGGCAGGTCACAGAAACTAGGAAGGAATGTTAGTGGGTAACCAGTTTTATTCTGGTCGATTTCCAGAGCTTTTGATAATTTTTGTTTTGGTGCAAAAAATAGATGTGTTAAGTAAATCTCATCAGTTTCTTAAATGTTAACCTGACATTACAAGTAACAAATGACTTTTGAAAAAATAGAGATTTAAAAAAAAAATAGAGATAAGATTACAAATTAGAAATCCAGAATGTAGTTCATTTACAGGATGTTCATCTCTATCCTAGCCTACTGTATTTTTTGATCCACTCATTATATTTTTTTTTTTCCTTTTGTACTGAACAAGCAACAAAATATATTGAGTGATCTACTTATTCAATAATTTCTTTGACCCTCTGTGAGTCTACAAATCTCCCTGGGGGTTTCCATCGGTAATGAGGATCCCTTGTGCATTTCTGCTCTTCTATCTGTCCCCAATAAGTCATCATTTGCTAGACAGATCCTAACTAGAGCACAGAGCCGATTTCCTATTTCGCTCTCCGGAGCTTCTCAAATTACCCCGCAGCACCACGTGCAGCAGCCACGAGAGGTCAGGTCACACGGTGCATGGTTGCTGATAACAAACGGTCGCAAAGGAGAGAAATGGGAAATTGAGACGTTGCAAGAAATAAGCATGATTTTGCCAAAAACGTTTGGTTATGCATATGGGTCTTCAAATGTGCTCGTTATTTATGACCTTCGCCGAAGAGTATGGCGGGTGATGATTTTTATCTTTGTTCAGCAGCACTGGGCTCATTTGATATGGTGTTTAACCCCAAGTGAATTAAGATTTGAGTGACTTTGAGACTTCCCTGCCTTGTGTTAGCTACTGAAGGTCAAGGAAGTAACCAGCAGATGATATTTCATGAATAAACAAAAATGCGCAAACAGAGAAGGTGAAAGCAGAGTCCGGTTTCAATAACATGCTCCTAGCTTAGGTTATCACAGTTCTTCCTCATATCCGGGATGTAACTAACCTTTGTACACACATATACAATTTCACTAAAACCTGATCGTATCATAGTGGTGTCGTGGGTGGGTGGGTGGGGGGGGGGGGGGGGGGTAAACAGTAAGGGCAAGAAACTAACAGCACTTCCAATGATTCATAAAATAATAGGATTTTTCTTCAATTTATCCCTTCCTATATTTCTCTTTATCAGGTCGCTCCGATGGCATAAATTTGTGTGTATCTTGCTTGTATCTTGCTTGTGAATTGTAAACACAGTCTTTGTCTGGGTCGTGAATCTCATCCTTAGCTACTACAGCCAGTTCAGGATGAGATTCACGACCCAGACTTACACAACAGAATGGCAAGCGCTAGAGATTGGCATCCCCATGGGGTGTCCAGTCTCGCCGCTGCTGTTTGTCCTTGGGATGGAAGTGTTAACCCGGTGTGTGGCCCCGAGAATTGAGGGGTTGATGCTGGCTGCAGATGTGGTTGTGCCGTCGATTAGGGCTTTCATGGATGATCTCACAATCGTGTCTGGCAACGAGACCCAGGTCAAAGATGGCCTCCATAGGTTAGAGGAGTTGGTGGCCTGGACACGGATGAAGTTCAAGGCCAAGAAGAGCCGCTCAGTGTCAGTGCGGAAGGGGAAGGTGGTCGCAAGGAGTTTTCAGATTGGGGGAGAAGATATCCCTCAGGTCACTGAGCAGGGGGTAAAGAGCCTTGGGCGGTGGTATGAGGGCAAGTTGAATGACAGGCACCGAGGAGTTCAGATCTATGAGAAAGTGGTGGAGTGGTTGAAGAGGGTGGACAGGACACTCATCCCTGGGAATGCGAAGGTGTGGTGCTGCCAGTTTGGCTTGCTACCACGGATCATGTGGCAACTGCAGGTGTACGAGGTGGCAGTGTCCAGGGTTGAGAGGATGCAGCAGAAGATGAACTCGTACTACCGGAAATGGTTAGGCGTTCCAAGAATGCTTACAGATCTGGCATTCTTTTGCAGATCAGGCAGGTTGCAATTGCCTATGACGTCAGTGGTGGAGGAGTTTAAAGCTGGCAAGGTTAGGCTAGTGATGATGATGAGGGAGTCAAAGGACCAGGTAATAGCAGGAGTTAGGCCACCGATCCGCACAGGGAGGAAGTGGAGGGCGGAGGAGGCTGCGGACGAGGCAGTGGCAATGGCAAAGTGGAAGGAGATGCAGGGTGCGGTTCAGGTGGGTCGGAAAGGGGTCGGGTTTCATCAGGGTGTTAGATGGTACAGCAAGCAAGGCAGGAAGGGTAGGAGGGAGTTGGTGGTGGAGGCGGTTAAGGAGAAGGAGGAGGAGTACCGCTTTGCCAAGGCTGTACAGCAGGGAGTGCAGGGAGCATGGACCCGATGGGAAGGGGTGGAGCAGAGGAAGGTGTCATGGAATGACCTTTGGTCAATGTCCTCTGGAGCTGTGCGCTTCATGATCACCTTTGATGTTTTGCCGTCTCCAGTAAATCTTCAGAGATGGGGCATTGTGGAGGATGGTGGATGCAGGGTCTGCAACAGGGCGAAGGGCTCACTAGAGCACATTTTGTCAGCATGTGGAGGTCTATTACAGGCCTATACATGGAGGCATAACCAAGTGTTGAAGGAGATGGCGGGGGTGGCGAGGGTGGCAGTGGAGGCAAGGAAGAAGAATGGGCCTCCTAGGGTGAGGGGAATCCGGTTTGTGAAGGAGGGTGTGAGATGCAGTGTGAGAAGGAAGGGTCAGAGGGATGATGGTGGGGGAATCTTAGCAGCGGGGGATGATTGGGAGGTGCGGGTGGATGAGGGAAACCGTACAGTGCCAGAGGAGGTGGTAGTAACTGCCCTTCGGCCGGACATGGTGCTGGTAGCTAGGTCTGTGCACAGGTTAGCAATGGTGGAGCTGACTGTGCCATGGGAGACAAGGATGGATGAGGCAAGGGAAAGAAAGTTGGATAGGTATGCTGAGTTGAGGGAGGAGTGTGAGAAAAGGGGGTGGAGAGCAGAGGTGCATACTGTAGAGGTGGGGTGCAGGGGATATGCTGGTCGATCGGTAAGGAGGTGGGTCAGAGGGATGGGAATAGGTGGTAGGGACGGGGAAAGGTGGATCAGGAGAATTTGTGGGGCAGCAGAGACAGGATCTGCATGGATAGTAGGGAAGGCTTGGGGGGTGGTGGGAATAGGGGGGTGTAGAGAGAGTGTTTCGGGAGTGAGGAGAGGTGATTGATGCCAAGCTTTTTTTTTTTTTTCTTTTCTTTTCTTTTCTTTTCTTTTCTTTTCTTTGAAATGCCATGGGGGTGCTGTCAAGGGGATCCCAACGCAGCACCGGCCAGCCAGGGGGAGGTGTACAGCACTTAAATGGCCGAAACACTGGTGATCCCTGGTGTGCTGCTGACGACCCGTGGCATTTGCGGAATTAACATCTTTCCGTTTATTATCTTCCAGTCTTTGTCTCCATGCAGTCTCATTAAACCTACCAAATGGTGACTAGAACTTGTGACTCAAACTTTACAGCAAACAAATAGTGATTTGAATGTCTTTCTTTTTCTTGGCTAGTTTTAGTATGTGGAATAAAGCAGCAAATATTTGACCAGATATCCCACTAGATGGTAACTGGAATGAGTGATTTAGAGATTAATTTTAACATGAATTTGGTATTGAAATTATATGTTTGTGACTGATCACAAGCCTGATGTAACCTGGCTCATTTTTCTTGGTCGTTATTCATTTCTCCCTCAACCTAACTCCACTCCTCTTCCCCCTTCCTTTCATTGTCATTTCAGATTAACGGTGAAGACGTGGTAGCGGCCCCTCACCAGTATGTGGTCAACCTAGTGGTCAGTTCGCCGGACACCATCGTGATGAAGGTCATCACGGTGCCGGGCTCCAAGGCCTACTCGTGGCTCAAGGAGGGAAAGACCATGAAGAGACAAGGTGAGTTGATAATTCAGCCCTCAAAGCAAAGAGCGACTATCTGCTATTAAATACTGGAAGTCAAGTGAAAAGAGCTTGGCTAAATGTAGACCTTCTTCTGTAGTTGTAGATACTTGGCATAAATCGCGCAAATGGGACAAGGTGCTGTCTCTTCAATTTTTTTTAATCTTTTCCTCGTTTTGCATTTTTTTCAATCACTTTTGGTTCAGACATCCTTTCTAACTATACAATTACACCAGCAAGCCATCTTAACACATGAAGTTATATGCTTTGTCTTTCTTGGGCACAGAAAGTTTTTTTTTTCTTTTTTTTTTTTGTGCCACTATGCCTGTAGTCTCCATAGGTAATCCTTGAGTAAACTCTTTTGTAGCTGTTTTGCATAGACTCTGGGACATACGCCAGCAACTTATTTCTCAGCCAAATCAGTCACGGCAATCTATTTTTGAAATGTTTACTGACACACCGTAGGGTGATAGCGTGACTTTTGCAGGCTTGCTAAGCAATGAGTTGTCAGTTGCCAAAGACCAAACCTGAACAGTTGTAGCAACATTCTGAGCACAGGGCAGTTGGTCCACTGCTCTTGTGCTCTTGAATGTGATGGCTTGGGCCATTTGTAGCAGCACCTGCCTAAATGTTTGTTGGATTTGGGGTGTTTTTTTTTTTTGTTTTTTTTTTTTGGGGGGGGGTCACTTTTTAATGCACTAACCAGAAAAGCAAAAGCAAATGCTGCATTTTGTGGAAACTAATACTTTTTTGGATGATATGTGGTGAATACCTCTTTGTGTTTCTCAATCACAAATTTTTACTTTTGAGCATTTCTGTGTATTGTATTGCCTTCAAACTTGCACATACCCACGGTGTTGTAGAATTAGCAAATAGTTGTGTGTTTACATTTGTTACCAGGAAAGATTAGCACCCCATATCGATATCCCTCTTTTGCAATTAGAAGAGGAATTACAACAACAACAAAAAATTAATACAAGTTAAAAAATAGGTACACTTTGTATTTGAGTCTGTTGATGCTTTCACTGTGGTGTGGGCTCAAACTGTCTTCCAATTTCCTCAAAACGCTTCAAGACAATGTATGCAGTTTGTAGATAGTAGAACCGATGGATGCAGAGACAAAATTTGATTTTCTTATTTATCAAAGTTTTGATATTGCTTTGTATGTGATGATTCTTCAATTATTTACTAGTAATCAATGATGCAAAGGCTTTTTGAAAATGCAATAAATTGTATGCAGTGCATGTAGAGATAGAGCAAGAAACAATATCCAGCGGAAAAAAAAACACATAACAAAACAAAACAAAAAAACAGAATGGAGCATCTACAGGGGGCCTCTGTGCACTTGGGAAGAGCCTGTTTCCCATGCTGCTAGATCAAGCCTCTATGTACAATGTACCAGCTAATATGGCTGTTTTCTCTCCTAGCATGGGTTGAGCAGTTGCCAAATTTCTAATATCTGAATATCTCTCTCTCCCTGTCTTTCTTCGGCTCCCTGTCCCCTCTCTCTCTCACACCCTTTCGCTCTCTTACGCCCTCTCAGCCCCTAGCCTTCCAGTTAACACCCCGACCACCAGGTCACTTTCCATTTCCAGTCAGGAGCAGAACGCAGTAGGTGAGTTTGTGGCTGAAATCATAGCTGAATTAATGGCCTGCATATCATGCTATGGGTCAAAACATCTTTTGGTGTAATTCTTCTGTGCATGAGTATATGCATAATGTGTTTGTTTATGATTATGAATATGCATATACATTTTGTACATAACATCAAGGATTTCAATTAAAAAAAAACTGTCAATTCTTAAGCTCATATCAATTGTTCATTAACAGAAAATCTTTAATCTATCAAATTTGATTTGGTGCTATAAAATCATTGATTGGGTTTACTTCACACTACATAACATATAAATATCAGTAGTAACCCTCTTTTACAAAGCCAGTTTTAAAAACTTTCATCTGTTTGGACTGTGATGTCAGATTTCACAGTGGTTCAGCAGTGAGAAATGTGATTGATCTTTTGACAGTCTTGTAATTCCTAGACAGGATCTAGTTTAAGAGTCAAAAGATACTTGTAGAATTAATCTGCAGCAAGCAAATTTCTTATATAGTAGATCCTTCGTGATGAAGGTCATTCAGCAGGTACCACTTATTAGCCAAGACTTGTGAGCAAATCACTCTACTTTGATTCATTTCCATAAATGCAAATGGAAGAGATGTGATCTTTGGAAAGAATTACACACAAAAAAAAAACATTTTTCTCACAGTTGGAATGTTCTCAAATGTAACACGTCTGTCAAGCCATTTTGATATCAATGTTCATTATGTGTTTGTGTCTCCGCAGATGAGCTGGATAGAGCCATCGAGAGTGGGAACACAACACCCTCATACACATCACCATCGTCATCTCGCACTCCGAGCATACCGGACGAGGACCTAAAGGTGGCGTCAATCCGCAAGCGACCTGTGCGGCACCAAACCAGCCAACCGCAGCTGGACGGGCTCTTCCAGCAGCGAAAGGGCAGCACATCGAGCGACGGGACGACGCAGTCCTCGCCCGACGACGCTCCCGTGAAACCTTCCGTGCCTCTACCTCCTCCCTCCCAGAAGTTCAACACCGTGGCCAGGATGTCCAACACCCGAGCTCCCCGGCAGCAAAGTCTGGAGGAGGTCCACAGTCCGGTTGACCGCAGGAGTTCTGGTGGATCCGACTCTGCCGTGTCATCCATGAGGTCATCACCCGCTTCATCCCATTCTCTGACGACATCTTCCTCCATGAGCGTCACAGACAGTGCGGTGCATCTTCGTGCAGAGCGCACATCCTCCGATCCATCATTGGCACGTGATATGAAGAGCGTGAGTCCTAAGACTCTGCAGGGGACAACCAAAAAGCCCAGCCCCTTGCCGCCGACACGATCTCAGTCGCTCCTGAATCTCTCCGCCACCACTCCTTCACCACTCGCCATGGGCAATGGCACACTGAAGAAGCACCCGAGTCAAAACTGCATTGAAAATGCACCCGTGAACACTTCTGCGATTCCCGTGGAGGTTGAAGTCCACAATTCTGCGAACAGCAATGAGTCGGACGATGACACCTCAAGCACAGGGTCCTTTGCCAGCGCCATCGCACTGGCTGCTGCCAAGATGGAGAAAAAGAAGAAAGAGACTGTGGTGGAGGAGAGACCAGCTTCCATGTCAGCGTTCCAAATGGCCATGGCTGCCAAGCAACAGTATACCCAGACGTCGCAGGAGGGACAGAATTTGAATCGAAATCAAAACCAGAACGTGGAGAGCCCTTCGTCAACGCAGGCTCTTCTACAAGCAGCCATCGCCAAACGCAAAATAAGGATGGAAAAGACAGATGAGAATAAATCGGACGATATTGAGGAGAGAATAAAGCAGTATAAGAAACAGGACAAAGCATCACGGCCAAAATCAGGCCAAGCTGTCTTGCTTGATGCTATAGCCAAGCGACGCAGCATTGTGGAATCCCAGAGTCCAAGTTCAGAAGAGGAATCATCAAGTGAATCTTCACCCAAGTCACCAATGAATCGTATCCCCATAGGAAAGTCGGCATCAATCAACACGGCCAACAAATACACTGGCAGTGTCAAGCCAACAGATGGCGACATTGCCAAGGCTGCCAGTGCCATGCAGGACAAAATAGCTAGCAGGCCTCCCATTAAGGAGGATTCCAGTCTCAGTCGACACAAGAATGTGATCAGAATTTCACCACGCGGTCGCAACGAGGACGTGTCAACGGACAGTTCAGACAGCGACACCCCTCCAGTGTCTGTCAAAAATATCAAGCAGAGTTTCGAGAAGCCCAAGAAACTCTCACCACGAGATTCCAAGATCTCGCCGCTCTCTCCGGTGAAAGAGGATGACGCAATGCCCGAGGCTCCTATTCCACCGCCTCCTGCATTCGTGGAGACAGACCCTCCCATCCCAGCGCCGAAAGATGAAATAGATTCAGAGGAATCGCGGCCGAAACTTGGATCCCTGATCGAAAAGTTCCAGAAGTCAGAGCCTGCAGTGGCAGACATCGAGATTGTGCCACCCCCTCCCAGCTTTATGGAGGATCCCGACCACGCCCGGTTCCGGCGCGAGCAGCCCTTCGACACCGCCAGCGTGGTTTCGTCCGTCTCCTCGATATCCACGATGTCCAGCTACAGCACGATGTCGACCGACCCCAGCAGCAACGACGGCTTTGAGCCCATTGGGGAGGAGTGCCTGAGCAACAGCAACACCATCAAGTCTGACGTTTCGTCGTCGGGGTCCTCATCTTCCACTCTCACCACCATGTCGACAGGAGACACCAATGACAACAGGCCCAGGGCTCCCCCTCCACCTGTTGCTGCCAAGCCTGGTAGAAAGAGTGTGGGGAATGACAACGAGGTTGCCAACAACATGTCTAATGGAGTCAACAATAACTCGGTTGTCAAAGGTGAGAGCATATTTCTTCACCTTAAATTTACTCAAAATCTTGTTTCAATATCTCACCATGAATATTTTTTTTTATACATTCACAGGAATAGTGAGGCCCATCACCTTGATTTTGTGTAATTCTGATTTTAAGGCTAAATTCTTATATTGATTATATCACCATTATATTTGCATATTTATGTTTTCATTTAGTGTACTCATTATTAATGTCGTTCTTTATCAAAAAGTTTGGTTTGTTCCCCCAATTTGTTCACTTGGTATAGGATAAAACAAGACAGATACCTATAGTGAATGAATTCTGTTTTAGATATTGCTAGCAGAAACCTACATCGTGACATAGAAGGACAGCCTTTAACCCTTAATGTGCCGTGGCTCTTTGCTTAACTTACCAAGGTTTTTCATCAGCATTAAAGAATGCACCCAAACTTGACTTAATTGTAAAGTTAGCAAGCCCTGTCAGGTGTAGCAATGTGCCTCTGTCTAGCAGGACCTCCTGGTGATGATATAGGGATCAGGGGGATTGGGCAAGGCTCAACAGTAGCAATGGCCCGGTGCCACTAATAATTGATGTTGGGCAACCAAATTTCCCCAAAGTGTATCTTTTGATAGACTGATCGGGCTACTAAGATTCAGAATGGATTCTCTTATATTTCCTTTCACTTCAAGCCAATACATTTCTTTCTTAGGGCAAGCAAAATTTGATATCCAAATTGTAAGTGGCCCAAGAAGGCCACCAGGGATTAAAGTTAGTGTCCAGCCTTGGGTTACCGGGTAGGTAAATTATACTCATTGACAATAAGCTTGTAGACATCTGTACCAATTAGAAAAGAGAGCACTGCTCCAGCATGCATGGAAAAACTACAATTAGTGTGAAATCTCTTATGGTAAGCCACACCCTCTTACATCCCCAATGTCCATCTTTTGCACCCAAACAGAGAAGTCGGTGAGCGAGTGGTCAGTGGAGGAAGTAGGCGACTGGCTGGAGGGGCTGCAGCTAGGCGAGTACAGGGAGAACTTTGTGGAGAACGCCATCTCCGGTGACCACCTGACTTCCCTGGGGAAAGACGACCTCTCCGAGCTGGGGGTCAGGCGGCTGGGTCACAGGTTAACAATCATCAAGGCACTGCAAAAATTGCAGAAATGAGGGACATCTGTTATCTGTTTTCTCTCTTCTCTTTTATTTTGGCCTTTGGAAGTAAGATGCTGTGTGGAGAGACGTGGATCTCTTCCTATGTACAGTGATACGCCCCGTAACAAATTTCCATCCGTCTGTGGGGGTCTTTTTGCATATCGAGAACACTTCGCTATAGGATCTGTGGCAGCTTGATTATAACCAAGCAAGGATCATCAACTTGACTGTACCTTGATGTGGTGTATTTGTTCTACAATGTATTTTTTTTTTTTTTTTGCAAGGGTCCAATATTCAGCGCCTATGTGGATATATCCCTTGCCAACTTATGACTTTGTAGTTAATGTCAATTTTCTTTTTCATCTATATGTATGCGTGTGTGCATGCATAGAGGCCGATAGTGCGCGCACAATTGGAACTATATGAAAGATATAAGTGTCAACAATAAGCCGAGACCAAATAATGTGTGTACAGATGTTGTATTTGGATATATGTTTGTTGCATGCAATAAATTAACATGTTTTCACGAATAATTTAGGTATTGCCCATTTATGCAGAAAATCTGAGCTGCTATTTTTGTCATGAAGGGTGAAGACAAGAGAAGATCTCCCTAGATTCATTTAGCAGGAGACAGTTCAAGAAACACTCACAAATGCAAAGCCAATTAATTCTCTATTTATAGCAAGACATATTCCCAGATATGTTAGAGTTTACAAAAGATATTGAGAGGGGATATCCAGATTGTATGTCATCATTGCTGTCTTAATTTGATTGACAGTCTCTGTTGGCGAAAGCATGCTGAGGCTATGATGAACCACACGCTAAGAATACTCTGCCAGAAGTATTTTGTAGGTACTGAATTTCTGTGCAGCCTTCTTCCCCCCCCCCCCACACACACACAGACACACAGAATACTGTATACGCCATATATTTCGCGAGTCTAAATTTTCGCGAATTGGGAATTCTCGACGATTTCGCGAGTAGTTAAATTCACGATCGTGGAGTCCTGTACTGAACAGAGAAGAGTACACACATACGTCACATTCACATCGGGATCAGAGTCAATATTTTTGCAAGTCTTTAATTTCGCGATTAGCACCTGACTCGCGAAATTCGCGAAAATAAAAACCTCATGAAATATTCGGCGTATACAGTAATCCACATCTTTCATTTTTTTTTTTATGGATATTGCATATTCTAAGAGAATACATTTTGTCAAAATGTATCTATCTTTGATCATATATATATCTGGCAGTGAAAATGGAACTTTTCTATTAGAGGAATTCCTTTGTATTTCAACGGAAAACAAAAAAATTACAGTATACACCACACATCTCAGTATGGAAGAAGGGTGTATTTTATGCCAGACGAATATTACATTTAGACTATGGATTAAGCACTATCACTTTATGCCACATATTCAATCATTACCAGGGCTGCATTGAACTCATTTTATATGACATTTGTATCGTGTTGCAAAATAGAAGGATTTTTTTTTTTTTTTTTCGGATTTAGAACTCAAATCATCATGGCATATTTCATTGTAGTGCATCAGACACTGAGCCACAGTCATAGTCGCAAGTGGAAATGACCATTCTGCTGTAGGGGTTGTTTGAATCTCTCTCCCTCCCTTTCTCTCTTATCTATCTCTCCCTCTCCTCTTCCCCCTATTCTCACTGCATGTCTATCCTGTTTCCCTGTCTTTTGTGGAAAGTTACTCAAACTGTCTTCCCTATTTTGACCAATGGTACCTTCCTGAATTTTCTGCACAAATGATTCAAGTGTCGCCGCTGCGTTGTGAGTTTTGTCTATTGCATGGCTTGTATTGTGTTCTGTCTACGCTACTTCATTATCTTTCCACGCCTCTTTGTCTCCTGTTGCACGTTGCTGTGCTTTTTCACCAAAGATTCAAAAGATTTTGCAGAAATTTGCACCACAACATGAAGGGATAAACTCTGAAAGTTTGCAAATTAGTATGCATATGGATACAGCAGAGTAGGAAAGAATAATTTGAAAATGACCGTTGAGTATGGATTGTAGAAATCTGGCTGCATTGTATCATTTATGAATGTGGCAATTTGATTTTCTTTTATCAGAATGCAAAACATATGTGCTACAGGAATCAAATCATTCCCAAAACTGCCAAGGCACAAAATTATTCATTCCTGTGAAGTAGAAGTGTACCAAATATGGAAGAAAAAAATAAAATAAAAGTGTTGCATGTATGTGGAACATTCAAATGTCAAAGAAGTATCTTTTTTTTTTTTTTTGATAGTGCTGACAAGGAAACTATATTAAGCAAGCAAAACGGCTGTGTGTTCTGTTTTCAGGAGCTGAAAATGTACAAGTATGTGATGTCAAATTTGTGTCTTCCATCGCAATGAACTCGCAGTTTTGAGCCAGCATGCCTCTGTAGATCATACGTATGAACCTGAATCATTCTCACCACTTTGAGTGATAGATTTTAACCACAGCTGAAATAATCGGTGCTTTGTCTTGGTTCCGGAGAAGCCCCCAAATTTTCAATATCAGCTACGTTTTGTAGCTCTCTGCAGGGTGTTAAGGCTGTAGCGCATCACAGAAATTCATGTGCTCTTAAAACCTTTAATCTTTTCGTGTATTTTGGCTGTCACAAATCTACCCACTGTCAATCTTTTTAATGCATCTTTTTATTATGAAGTGCTTGATCAGAGAAGTATAAATTCCTCAGTAATTTTGTTGCCAGTCTGCCAGGGCATCATGCATCTTATATTGTATCATATGAAAGCAATGTTATGCTGTGAAGAAATTGGAATATTGACATTCAGGACGAATTTTTATTTCTTTTTTTCTTCACAAGCAGAACAATTCTTCACAGTATCAGTGACATAATCACGCTTTTGTTTGCTCTATCGCAAACTTCACTCTATAACTGTACTTAATGCCAAACGTGTTATGGGTTTAATACAGATCTGAACTATGCATGTGTACATATATTAACTTCATACATCTATTTAATGTTCATGTCATGAAAAAAAAAGAAACAAACAAGGAAATATGGGACAGGCCTGCCAAACTTCTGCTAGGTATCACAGTATGTAAAAATGGCAGCATTGATGTATGTAGCGTGCACCTTGTTTTTATTTTTGCAGCCTGTAGTATTTGTTTTGCAGTGGTGAATATAAAATCTCATGTGGCATTTAATCTCTCAATTTTGTATTGAACATCAGCATATTGGAAAAATCATTTTGAAGTTGGTTTGTAAAAGATAATGGCAGCAATCTGTCGTAGTACCTGCATCTTATCACACTCAGGCAAGGTATTCTGTTTTTAATGTTAATGCTTCTGTAAATCATGTGAGTGGGCCGTGAATTTGAGCCCGCAGTACATGTATGTCTATTTATTCGGTATCATGTAACTACTCCTTCGCCTATCAGCAAACCTATTTGAGTCAATTATCCATCTTGAGTACATTCCCTCTTCTATTGTACATTCTTTGAAATACGAAGGGATGAACTGTGCCTCTTTTTCAAACTTTATGCCTATCAGTGATTATCATTCCCCAGAATTAGAGTCACGTTACGAAGCTCAGCTCGAAAGTTGCCATTTTATCCCAGCTGTCTGAAAGACACGGTGGGCAACTGGGCTCTGTGAAGCTCCATTACTGACAACAGTCAAATGTTTACCATGAGGATGCATAACTTTCTCAAGAAGGGACATGGGAATTATTTCTTGTTTACTATCTATAGTTCATTGCAATTATTTCATCAATATATTATGATATTCATGTGCAACTTATTTAAGTAGTTTGATTGTTTGTTTTTTCTAGTATAATCATCATCATCTCTCTGTACTCTGTGGCCATGCAGTGATTTAAAACCATGGTATTGTCAGGACTGTAACTAACTACATGTGTACCTTGATAATGTGCCCAAAGTGCTTGCTTATTTCATTGCCATAGAACATTATGCTGGTACAAGCCTGAGATGGCATGTTCTATATTCCAGTTTGTTGACATTTAGGTTGACATTGACTGTTATATCCATTTTTATTTATTTTTTCTTGGGGGGGGGGGGGATAGTTGAAACAGACCAGGGCCCAGTCTTGTAAAGACGTTTGCAATCATTGTATATTGCAGCTGTGATCTGGTACAGTTTAGTAGTAATTTTTCTTCTTCTTTTTTTTTAAGCTCATGTAGGAACTATGATGTTAAAAACACATGTTTTAGGGTGTGTGTTTTTTTCCCAGTAACCAGGATGCTAGTATTGCTTGCACTTGTGTTACCTTTCACAACTTTAGTGCAGTTTTGAGTAAGAAAACATACTCTTGTGGAAACTATTCCAGATTCTAAACCAAATTAGTTTACAGTCAAAATCTCGTCAAGTATCAGAGTTGTTGAGAAGCCATCAGTAAAATAGGCTTCAGAAATTTAGAAACGGGTGTCTAACTCGCATACAAGTAATGTCATCATATGTTAATGAATGACATCTTTGTTGTACTGAAAAATATTGTTACTGATTTTTTTTAAGGATGTGGTTGCTTCACCCCTACCTCATAACTCTTTATGTTTCACATGATGTTTTGTATCAAGACGAGCCCACTTGAAACACAGTAGAAAACTTTGCAAGAATTGATGCTGAGTGGTGGTTTTTAAGATGCGATGGAGCTTTGGAACAAATATCTCTAAACCCTTGAGAAGTTTCAGTGCAGAGAATACAGATGTTTGCATTCACCGTTTATGCTGATTTCACTCATCGAAGCTTTAAAAAAAAAAAAGAAGAAGAAGATAAGTTCAAAATCGGTTACATGGCGATACTATAAATTGATTAAATATATGGTCTTTTTGGAACTGATGCTGCTTGTGAAAAAAATGGGGACAACTTTGGTATAGACTCTCATTCCATAACCCCCGTGTATAGGCCGACAAGAATGTGATATATGCAGGCATCTTTATTACCTTGAAAAGAAAAAAAATGGAATTTTGTTTTATCTGTGGGGTGATTTCGAATGAGGCTATTCAGATTTTAATTTGTTTTCTCTCACAAGAGCTGAGGAATATAAAGACATCAAGAAAAGTTTGTTTGAAATAAGATACAAGTGTGGGTAGTGTTCGTCTGCGGGTACAGACACTTTGTAAACACCCTCTTGTTAATGACGCGAGTCTCGAATTATGAATGCCAAAATCTGTAGCTGTCAGTAAGGGTCGTGTTTTATTTAATGAGGAATAATGAAATGCGATTGCGTGAGCCATACTCTATTAATGAGGGTGGGTTTCAGAATAATTCCTATGTGATACCATATACCAGTTTATTCTTTGATGAGGTGCATGATAAAATCTTTGGCAAAGCTCTGCCCGTTGTGTGTGATCACCCTTCCGTTTGTGGAGATCCACGTAAGCTTTGAATGTGCTTGTATTCCTTCTTGCTTGCGTGCTCCTTATGTGCTGCCGCTTTCTGCTGGCTGGGCAGCAAACAAAGGTGATGTGTGCAGTGATTTGAAGTTATGGACCAATTTCTCCTTTTCCGGGAAATGTCCTACATTCTCATGCATCGTCTCATAAAAGAGTATGGCACTTCATTGCGTATTTTGAAAGATTTCTTGCACAGTTTCTGCTCATTTTGTGTTTGCTTTGTTTTGTTTTGTCTTTTGCTACCATTTTATATGAAATGCTCATTTACCAGGCGTTGCGATGCTGAGATGTATCTTATTTTGTTGGAACTCATTCAAATGGTATTTATATTCTATTCAGAAGACATGGTAAGCTTGTGTTGCTGTTGTGAAGACGTGTGCCGGACACGGGATAATTTTCGTTCCGTCTGAAAAAAAAAAATTGATTTGCAAGAGAATTCCAGCAAATATACGAGCAAAGCTTTTCTATATTCAGCATTTATAGCTGGCTTTATGTTTACAGGTGTCTGTAAATATTGGGGTCTAACTGATGCGCCAAGTGTGAAATGTACAGATATAATATAGATAAATGATATTTCAAATTGGATTGTATTATCATTCGTACGTGAGAAGTGCTAGTATTCTGATGGCACATCCTGCATAGAAGAGAACTATTGAAAAGTGAAAGAAAATGTTACCAGGTGGCTTTATTACAAATGAAAATCTTATATCAATTGTAGGTATGTATCAATTATGAGGTCATTTTTAGTCGATTGAGATTTCGTTTTTGTTGGTTTTGTTTCTTACTGTACCTTGCCTATGATATGACTAATCTTACCTTTATCTTGTGTTGAGGAGAAAAAAGATGTATCTTCCTATGTGATGATTTTGTTCATAGCTGGTTAGTAGTGGCAACCATGCATTCAATTCCCAGTTATTCTGCAGATGGAAAAATCTATTCTTATAGTCAGAAAATTAAAAGAAAAAATCTGAGAAATTATATATACTACCCAGTGTGCATCTCTTTTGTGGTGTGATGTATCTTGTTGGACATACAATGTACATGATTTACACGTTTATTCTCAGTTCATCCCATGCTGCTTGCACATTAAACTTTTCTCGCCCATCACTTTTCAATACTTTGTACAAGCAAAAAGACAGTTAAGAATAAAAGAAGAAGACAAGTGGCATTCTTTAGTGTTAATAACTTCTCTTTAAAGCACAAGCTGTATACATGTACTTAATTAACCCAACTAGCAATGGGATTGCTGAATTCAAACACTACCATCTCCTAGCTGTCTCTGGTTATATCATTGCCAGTTCTGCTCCAATTACCGCTTCTTCCAAACCAGGCAGATTGTCATTTTTCTTAGGGTTTTTTTTTTTTATGTTATTTGTTTGAATTATTTTTTTGTTTGTTTGATATTCTTCAGTTCTTTGAATAAGCAGTGTTTGTAAACTTGCATTCACACAATTTCAACATAACTGGAAAAACACACACACACACAAACACAGACACAAATCATAATGTGTATCAGGGAGGTTTACGACTAGCGAATGTGGTGGAGATATGAAAATTCCCTTTCACAGATTCAAACACGCATGGTGTGCATTCTCTCTGAAACCTTGAATGTACTGAGGGCAACTACATTATGTACATGTATGTTGCTGTGACGGCTACAGTTCAATTCCATTTTATGCTCAATAGACACTGAGATCCACACAAAAAGTTCACACATGTCTGACAATTTTCCCCGTTTTTCTCTGCCCTTGCTTTGAATACCTGCCCAAATACTTCTTTATTCTACTCCATATCAGGCTGCCAAGTCTGAAAAAAAAACAAAAACAAAAACACCAGAGACTTTGTTCTCGAAACATTCAACATTGTTGATAACTTTTCAATCGCAAGTGCCAATTTAGAGAGGTTCCAAGACAAGCATACACACACACACACACATAGGACGCCAGTGATATTCATTTGATTTAGCATTTATTTACAATGTACCATAGTGTTGTACTATTGAGAAGGGGGGGGGGGGGAGAGGTGGGGCTGAATACAAACACATGACACATACTCTTTATATTGACCCAACCATTTCCTGGTGAGAATACACAGAACATACACTACCCTTCTCCTAATATCCAACGTTTGAATTTAGCCACCTCGTTGTCAGAAAGGGGAAGGACAAATATACAAAGTTCACATACAACATTGTACATTTGCATGATATGCTGAAGGGGCTGTGGTTGCGAAAAAAAAAAAAAAAATGATATTATCGTGTGTACAATATAAGGATGCAAGCCATACTAGACGTTAACTGAACTATGATAGGGAGGTGAGAGACTTCCGCATACAGTTTATATATTGCAAAAAGCTACTGCTCCATAGAATCTTTTTATGTTGGATGGGCTAGACTGTTGTTGTTGCTGCTGCTGTCTGTTTGTTTTTTGCTTCTTTTTTTGTTTAACAATGTCTGGCAGAATAGCTATAACCCTATTACTTGGCTTAGTTTATCCTTGCTACCACACCTAGTAGTTCAATTATTCAGTTTGTGTCAGCAAGTCCCAGTATGACTCTAAAATTCACAAGCAATTTGGGCATACCTGAGACAATCTACAGTATCAGTAATTGGAAAAAAAAAAATAAGAAAACAAATCCATGTTTGACAACACCACTGTAGAGAATATACTGCAAAGAGTGTATAATCTTGAATGCACTATATAATAGATTACATGCACAGTAAATATATACTGATATTCAGTTTTATTCCACCGTGGTATACGTGGCAAGCATTTAACCAACCACAAGTCCAGAAACAAAGTACACTATTCACTATAAAGTAATATTGACTGGTTTGTATTGTCTCAACGGCTTGTAGGCTTGCAGGGATTTTTACACCTTGCTTCTCATTGCAGTGGGCAATTCTTGTGAGATCAGAAGCCATCAATTTTAGGATGCGCCATTCACCCATTTTCTAATGACACATATAACTGTGACAGAGGTTTACAAAGATCTTTGCAAGGACCAGGCTTTTATCTGTATGCCCCAAAATTGCCCTAAATGGTTGTGCATTACATCACCGTGGCAACAAATCACAGGATGTTAACGAGTTCCCTTTAAATGTCACGCATATCGGTACACGACACGCTGACGGCATATGCGCATTGATTTCAAATTAGTCTGACAGGTAGCTCTCTTTTTTCAAGGAAACATGCTCCCTCATTATCTCACGCCAAATGTCAGTCTGTCTCTGAAACCATCCCACCCCCTTCCCCCTTACAAAACATGTGAACCCAGAGGTATTGGCTGTATACGCACCTTACACAAACTGAATGTTACATGAAATGAATTGATTTTTTTCCGATTTTCCGTGAGCAAGTAAGGATTTCACAACAACAACAAAAGCATTAAACAATCACCAAAGATTTTTTGTTTCCCCTCATGCATTCCTCACAGGCTCCATTTAGAACAAGCTCTGCATCTTCTCATCAGAAAGATATATTTTTTAATCGGGGGGGGGGGGGGGGGGGGGGGTGATAATAGGATGCCTTGCGCTATTAAAGACTGATGGCATTGCAACTGTCTGCTACCAGACCACAGTCTACCATTCTTGTTTCCTCAAAATTTGTATGACATATTTTGTGACATTTCCCACTCATTTACTAAGTGCTTGCATTGCAAACAAATCTTTAAAAAAATGCACAGATGCATTAAATTGATTCGATTCATTAAAATGTGAAGAGCAATCTGGCAAGTGGTAGCCAGACTCAAACAAGGCTTTTATCCAGTCCTGGAAAAGAACACAACATAATACTACATACAAGTATTGCATCACGAGTAATGGTTATGAATTCTGTTTGAGGTTATGCACAATGACTTAACTGAACACTTCAAAGACAATACACCACAACACCTCGGTACACGACACTCGACCACTAGTATCTACGACCAGTAGTACCTTCTCTACGCTGTTATAGGTAACAGGAATCTATAGTTTCTCACTCTTACCGATGAAATCAAACTCCACAATCAAGACCAGAGAATGGACGGAGCGAGCTAAGAAGCATCTTTACTGTTCTGAGAGATCAAACACATGAAGCATAATCGTGAATTATATTCACAACATCGCAATGCACACACGGAATATATCACTTTTTCTTCTTTTTTTTCCTTTTTTTTTTTGTGCTCCAGTTTAGTTAGGAAGAGACTCAGAATTTATCAATGCGAGATACAAAATGAATTGTGAAACGACTGGCCGTTCTCTTGAGTAACAAAACTGTGCCTTTGCATTGATTAGCCAAGATTGTTGATTTTAATAGCAAACCACAAAACCCACCTGCCTGTTTCCACATCGGAACACATTTTACTGGCTACTGGCTCTTGGTGGGTACTGTAAAACCATGAATTTTCGCATGCATGAAACTCTCGCAAATTTCATAATGAGCCAAGATAAGTGAAAGTAAAATGCACACAAAAGTCTTTTTTTTTTTCTATACAATGCATTGAATGCCAGACATAATTCACGAAAGTTTCATGCCGCGAAGAAAGTCGGTGGCTCCAGTTCGCTTAAGTTTCATGCCGCGAAGAAAATCGGTGGCTCCAATTCGCTTTAAGTTTCATGCCACGAAATGTCTCCGATTTTACAGTAGTGCCCTGCAAACCTCTTAAACTAAGATATTGTAAAGATAACATGGGTGGTGACAAAACATGCTTATTTTTTCTCTCTCTCTCTCAGCAAATCAGCAGCCTCACTACTTATACACACTGTGAGGGGAAAACGAGAGGACATTCCATTTCAAGTAGAATTCCACTACATGCTCAGGCGACTGCAATGAATACAGTGTAGTCACACAAAAACAAAGGTATGTGTTTCAACAAACTTGGCTATCAAAAAGGTAAGTTATGGGTTTTAAATATAAATCATCTCCACTGAATATTTCATCTCATGACATAAAATGGATAGAGCATGCCTTACACTAACCCAAAGTCTATAGCAAAGATGGACAAGCGATAGAAATTCAAATTCGGCACTGATCGTTCAAGCATTGCGCAATTCGTGTGGGCATCGTAAAGGCCATCGTATAACCCCCGGTGGAGCTTCTCAGGCTGATAACACAAGATCATACCTGCTTCAGCTGTTGATCAGCTTTTGATCACATTCAGACCCAACTTGAGAATTCCATATTTGTATTTGCATCTTGTGTCAACTTCAGGACAGTGTGACACCAGCCAAAGGAAACTAGTATTTCTCTTTTTTCATCTAATCATTGTTGTGCTCTAACGATCAAGCAACATTACTCGGTCAGATCATATTCACAATCAGTAACTCAGAAGTAGAGGTTACAAGACATCTTAGCATTTCATGCCATAACAAAGGAAATTGGTATGCTACATGTGTATGCTGCCAAGCCAGACACAGGCTTGTTGAGCATAGAATAAAACAAAACAAAATCACGAAAACTGTAGTAGTATTCCCCACTCTATATGTTGACAGATGTGAAAGATGCATCAAATGCAAGTAGTCGAATCAAGTTGCATCTTTTCAGGCACAGACAATACGATGACATGCTGGTACTGTTGAGACAACAATAATTGTCTGACACAGGTGAACTTGAATAGAATCAATTATTTGTTCTGCACAGACAAAACACATGGCCATGTTGTGCTGTACTCATACTGTATTACACTATTATTTATTTTCGCGGCAGTTTCATTTACACAAACTTCTAGAGTCGATTGATAACCATGACTACCAGGACACAGCAAAATGTTGCATTCCCTTCACCCAAACATGACGGTATGAGGAAATGTGTTCAAAGCACTTCCAAAAACCATGTGACCAGACTGTAGCACATATCGTGCATACATTTTGTAGTTCCTGGTAATGTTTTGACAGACAGCAGACTTTTCATTGGCTGTTTTGGGGATAAAATCTTCTATGCAGCACTTCCACTTTGCTTCACAATCATAGCTCATCCACCTGAAATCAGGCCTCTACTCTTTCGGAGTTGCTCGCAACTTCAGTATGATCACATTTGCATTGGTGGCATAAATTCTATGCAACACTTACATGAAAGATCCAGAATACACAAACAAGGTATAGAGAAGGAGGTGTGGGGGTAGGAATACAATGTATCTACTCTTCTGATGAAAACGGACAGACAGAACACATAGATACTTCCACAAATAACTAAGGCATCCAAGTTCATCCCCAAATATACCACATTTGGCAGATTCGACAATCAGCACCAAGAATTAATCAAGCGACAATCTGAAATAATTTTTCTTTTAAACTTTCTCCATACGACAGCACACATACCAATCAGTACTCCTTTACTTTGAAGTTTCATTTTTCACTTCTTTTCTTTGACAATAAATAGAATTTTTCTACATCATTGTTGGTCACTGATTTCTACTTCTGAATACTACGCTAATTCATTTCTGCCCGAGCATGAATGCATCTATGCAAATGAAGTTCCACCTTGACAACACATCTGTTGCCCATAAGGTAACACCAATAGGAGCAATTTTGTTCCAGAATGAGCCTTCACACGCAACATCTACATCTATTCTGCCTCAAAGCTAAGTTTGGTACAGATATCAATCCATAGTACATCCTACAAAAATAACAACCCTGCAGCTCTCAAGTCTACTCATGCACAAGGTATATCGCTGGTGCCTCTCTAGTAATTGAATACAAGTCTCTGAAGTTTATATAAAACTGTACATTTATTTACACAGTCTAGTACTTATTGCATGCAAACAACTCTCTACTGAAAAAAAAAGTAATCATGGAAAGAAGCAATTATCAAATAAATGTATTCAATAATTTTATAATGCAAACGACATCTTATCAATTTTTAGGCACATGAAAATAGTGAGGCAAAAAAAAAAAAAGAATTAGGATGAACCTCAAGAAAAAAACAAAATAAACTCCAAGAATACTTACAGTACATTTTTCTCTGGCAGAGTGAGAAAAATAAAATCAGAAAACACGCATCTCTTTACAAGAGATAATTCAAAGTGATACAAAATACTGTGAAGATTATGGTGGAGGGGGCAACATTTTTTTTTTTAGAAAGATATTTACTTCTACGCAGCTCATCGTGATATTGTAATACAACACACACCTTGCCATCCACATTACACACAGTCTGTGGGTTTCTGTAATGTTTTACACATCCCATCATTCCATCGCACCCACTGAAGACGGAATTCGTTGACTTGTTCCTGAACTTGCTCATATCATAATATTTGAAAAGCTTGCAGAAGGCTTGCCCGCCCAACACAGCAATGACTATCGCATACGGTACTGCATTCCACAGCATCAAATACATTGAGTAACAACCAACAACTGATTACCCCTTTGCCTGGACTCTAGAGATAAAAGAATCTGCGTTCATATATTCACAGCCCAGTTCCTACATGCAACCTGGCCAAAAAAAAAAAAAAAAAAAAAAACCAAAAAAAAAAAAAAATATATATATATTCCTTGAAAGAAAGTGATAAATGCAAAAGTGAAAAAAAAAAAGATAGATATATATTGGGGCTACAAGAGAAGTTTTGGGTAAGGCTAACTTTCAGGTAGAGTTTGGAACAAGTCCATTGTCAGTGAGGTTCACAAGATAGATTATTTATGTGTCTTCAACCTTGTTAAGGATAACGCAACTGCAAACAAAAACAACAACACTGGAGCAATGCTTACTTACACTGTACCAGTTGCTTTAAAATACTTCATTTTGTTGTTTGCTTAGTTATATTCATCTGGCTTGTAAAATCAAAGTAAGGTAAAACCAACTAGAAAGTGGCGTTGACACTGATGGCTGTGGAGTGCCACATGGACCATCCTACTCCTGGTTATCTCGGCAAAATGAATGTCACTCAATGCAAATCAATCTCAAATACATCCAACACATAATGGTATGTTTTACAACATGGCATCAGTGAGAGAGGCAAAAAGTAATTTTCTATCTATCCTACAAGAAAGAGTCAAACTGCAAGACTGATATCACTCTCTGTACCTCTTACACGAGGTAAATCCACTGGTGATAGTGAAGGGTGGATGCAAATATTTCTTGAAAGGGAACTTGGCTCCACACAGGAGGATATATATGGCAGTCACCGAGTGTGCATCCCAGAAATTGAATACTAAATGTCTGGTTTATATCAGTGTTTCACACACACAAAAAAAGGGCAAAAAAACAGACCTCATCGAAATGACCAGGGCATAAATTTAGATCAGTGAATACCATTACTGTGATTGTGATTATGATAATAATCAATCAACAAGGTTTCAAGGTGAACGGCAATTTTGTGCAATCAAGGTGAATGTGTGGAAAAGTACCCAGATTCAAAGGCCCAAATCCACAAAGGTAGTGTAAATCAAATACACGGATTAAAGTTAGTAATGCCGTAAGCGATCTGTGAGGCATATTTACGCAGATAACATTTGCATAATCCACAGACTAAATCAAACTAAAATTGTTTGATATTTTCTTGCTTCATCTAAAAAATGACAAACGATCTTTAAACCCTTGGTCATTATGCCCTTTATAGAACAAACAAAACATAAAATTTTGAGTCTGCACCAATGAGAACTTTAGCAGCAACTGGCCCTGGTTCACACACAAGACACACCTACCACTCCAGACCCATTTCTGCAGTAACAAGCAAATTGCATAGGATGCAGTCTGACATTACACTTAACGACTGACATTGGTGTGTCATGCTAACAATGCCCATATGAAGAGATGCGATCAATGAGGCAAAAGACAGGGTAGGGGTGCTCCCTCGTGCTGGCAAATCTCCTTAATTGCTTTCATAGCAAGAGGAACATCCACTGTTTGGGTGCAAATATACCAGCGGTCTTTTCATCACTGTTTTGCAAATCTTGAAGTTATGCAAGTTTTACAGAGGGGAACACTCAAATATTGTTCTTTTTTTTTTAAGGATAGTAAAACTGATTCCCCCCCCCCCCCCTTCAAAAGAGAGAAAAAAAAAAGACGAATCATGTTTGCTAACAACAAGTAAATTCTCTATCTGGAATACCTTCCTTTTCTTCTTTTTTCACATTGCTGCCTCGACAGAGCTCTTCAAGGAAAATGTTTTGTTTCTGTCTATTTTCTTTGCAAATGTCAATAAGCAACCATAGAGGCAATTTTGTGACGATGTTATGAATTCTACCAGTCCCATTAAAAATCAAGGCAACAAATGTTCCCAAGGATGCAAAGGGATATCTAAACAAGGAACTCATTTGCCGGGCAAAAATCAGATCTTTGAATTTTGTTCTTGGTGTATCACTGAAGCTTGGCACTCGTCACAGCAGAAACCACCTTGAAGACAAACTGCATGCTAAACTGCCTAACCCAAACTCTGCACGATCAGATACTTTCGCTTCAGACAGGGAACACTACGTAGGTGAGGGCCAATCTCTCTCTTTGACACCTTAGAAAATGTAGAAATTGTAATAAAATTCCATTAAGTCTACGTATACAATTTCAGAATGTACCCTAGCCTTGCACAAGGTTTTTTGTTTGTTTGTTTGTTTGTTTTTTCTCAATATACAAGTATGGTATGATGCAAGCAATCGAAACCAAATTGAGCAAACGAAGAATCTAGATCATAATTTGTTCATATCATCCTTCAATGTTACGTTAACAAGTGTAATTCAGGAAAATATATATGTCATATGTACATATGCAACACATATCTTAAAATGTTACTGCTTACATATTGTTGTCAAGCATTTTCAGAATGCAGGTTGTGTCACACATCTAGTAAGTCATAACAACGCTTTGTTAATATTTCCTTTTCACTACACCATACAGTTCAAACGTATTTTAGGCCTTGGGAACTATTGATGTCTAAGACAAGTCCTTCAAGAGTGTGAATCATAAACACCTCACTAAGAGTTATCTATCACTTCTACAATACTTTTATGCAATGAAGAATGACAGTCTTCATATCGCATTTGAGCAAGTAATCTTGGCTTTAGGCAGCAGCACTCCAAGAACCAACCAACCAACCGACCGACCAACTATAAACATTGCATTTGAGGTACATTTTCCTCTTTCAACCTCTTACTGCATTGATAAGAAAGCTCAGCTGAATAAGCTGAGCCCTCTCCTGCATTGGTTTTGACTTTAAAAAAAAAAGGTATGCTTCTACACCCACACTATTCCCTCATCATATATCTTTTAGAAAGGGCATGTTGATCCCAATTTCAATATTCCTTTGTCAAATTTACTCAGACTAGACAAACCCAGGCCAAAGGCAAAGTGGAAAGATTCTCCTAACAAGGAGCACACTTCCTTTAAAAGAAAAAAAATAAATAAACGGACGAGACAAATATTATCACAATTCTGTTTATCGGTAGAGACATTTTCAATCTCGAACATCTTTGAAAGGCGGGAACATTTCAATGCCGTCAATGTGACAATGCCAGTCACGAATCACGAAGCTGAACATTTTATGATAAATAGCATCGACAAAAATAGAAGAAATTCAAAACAAATATTACATGGTACCAAAAAAAAAAAAAAAACATGAGATGGTGAGACCAAAAAAAAAAAAAAAAAAAAAGAGAAAAAATGGATGTTGACACTTGGTTTCTTGCTGATGGTTGAGGAAAAACACTGCAGATGAAACTTTTAGTTGTTGTTGTTGTCTGGCCTTCTTCCACTGTCCTCTCGTCGAATTTCTCGCCCCACCCTGCTGCTGTGGCAATACAGCATCTCGTGAAAAAAAAAAACAGGCATGGGATGGCCCAAAGAGTCCAATTCTTTGCAGGGCTTCTCTCCGCCGACGCCTATCGTCGTCATGACGACGTGGAGGGAGCATCGTTGGCACTTCCGTTCTCCTTGCCCTCTGAGTTTGTGGCTGAATCCAGGCCGCTGTCTGGCGAGAGTTTGAGGTCCTCCATTCCCTGTACCAATCAATGACAGAATGACAGACAGAGAGACAGCCTAAAATGACATGTGAACAGATATACATACAAAAGTTTTATAAGCTTGCAACTTCTGCCTTCCTAACCTAAGCCCTTTAAGAAGGAAAACACACACACACACACACAATACTGTGTAAGCTGTAATTTTTGCTAACAGATATTTTTGCGAATGAGGTCTTGCGAGATGTTGTTTCTGCGAACTGACTCCGAAGCTATCATAAGTACACTATGATCCAAGCACATGGCGACATTTTCATGTCATCTTGTTAAATTTGCGGTCCAACAATGATTCACGAATTCGCAAAAATTAAACCCGTGCAAAGATAACAGCTTGTGCAGTAGTTGAGGGTCGAAAGGAAGTATATAAAGGTAATCTCAGAATCAAATACACTACCAAAAAAATAGTAGTGTATGACATTTGAAATAGTAATTGTCATGTGAAATTCTGCTACTGAAATCCTAGCATCTTATTGGCGGAGAGCAAATCAGAAAATCAGAAAATCAGAAAAAAATATCTGACGAAAATGCTTCATGAAATGCCCCCTGGGCTTTCTCTGAACAGAGGAGGAAAGAGGGCTAATTTTTTGACTTTCGATTCCAAAAGAGTGAGTTTCCAGTGAACATGGGTACATAAAAGAGGATATATGGTACCTGATTTGAAGGAAAATATTTACAAAGAAACCAAAAGTGTCTATAAAATTATCAAAACTAGAGTCAATTCTTTGCCTTGGAGATGGGTGGAGTGAATAAAGGATATCTAATTAAATAAAGAAATGACCTCAAATTTGCACTTTGCAAATCACACCAGTGTTGTGGACAGAGTATGCACATCATCTATACATAATTACAAGTGCCTGTTCTTGGGTCAGTGTGTACATCACGCGTAAATATGCACTATGCAAGAAACGGAAGACAAAACACAAAGAGAAATGGAAGGACTGTAAATTGGCTCAAGTTACCTCGAGCTCCTGCATGATCTCGTCCATGAAGTCTGTCGGGTTCTCCTTGTAAGACACAGCTACTTTGATGGCTTCACGGAAAAGCTGTAGGAGTCAAAGGTGAAACACGACCATCTCTGTTACCATGTGCAAAGGACTTGTGAATTTTTTGAAGAGCAGTCGATATTCATTGCTAGTGATAATAGATGGTTAATGATAACGATAATATGACATGAAAACTTGTAATGTGCTGGTATCCATCGTGAACAGATGATCATGGCGCAAAGAAAGGCGGATAAGATATCTATGAAGATAGATATGAGAAGAGGAAAAAAGGAAACATTTACAATTGTACAAAAATGCCTCTCTAAACAACCAAGTGTTGAGTGAAATCTTAAAAGTTACTAGGAGCGCACAGATTCATGTATTGTGGGAGTTCATTCGATAGGAATAGACCAGGATAATAGTAATGATCCATCAGTCCAAGAAGTATTGAGTTTGTGGCACAGCAAACAGAGATGAGTCTGACGACGTGAGGCTCTTATATTGATAATGTTAAGGTCTCATTTATCCAGGGTAGCCTCTTCAGTATTGCCACTGCTCTACCAGAGGGCCAAGCCATGATCATTACTCTAGCGTTGCCAGGTACCAACACCTGGGTCGAGAGGGACATTGTGGGTAAAAACATCTTGTCCAAGGATGTAAGCACTTGGCGGGAATCGAACTCGGGTCCTCCAAATGGGAGTTGGGAGTCGCATCCATTATGCCACAGCGTCCCCAACTACATGTAGTCCTAGAGGGACTGTATGAGATTATCAAGTGGATATCTCCTTGAGAGTCTCCACCTCTGCCAAAATGAAGGCATAGAGAACTCAATGGAAGGGCATGCATGCATGTGTGTGTGTGTGAGTGTGTGTGTGTGTGTATGATTACAGGGGAATATGTTGAGAGGATAAACACTAATTTTCACAGATTTATTGGCTATAATTCACAAAGGTTGTGTTTTTTTTTTTTTTGTTTTTTTTTTTTTTGTTTTTTTTAAATCAAATCCATGGTTTAGATTTAGTCCAGGGCCTAAAACATACCCAAACATATTCCAAAATTGAATGTCTGCTTGCATTACACAATCTACCACGCACATTTACACAGACAAAATTTGCATGATTCACAGACTAAATTTGAACTACCCTTGTGAAAATGGGCCATTAAGACCACTTGTTCAAATTAAGAGTTTGACCAGGAACGGCACTTCTTGCAGCTATATTAACACTCATTTGGTAAGAGGAAACACAGATCTGTTAGGTAAGAGGCTGCAAATCTAACTCACCTTCACGACATTGGTGCCATCCGCCGCTGACACAAAGAAGAAAGGTAGACTATGCTTCTTGGAGAAGTTGAAGTTCTTCTGCGTGATCTTGTAGTCAACTGTGGTTGAAGAGATAAGTACGGATGGGATCGTAGTACATGTACTGCTTAAAAATGAGATTCCAAAGTTCACCACATGCCATCCTAAAATTCTACCCTTTGATGACATCCCAATGAAGGATTTTAAAATTGAACAGAGTCACACGTATTTACAGAAAAACAACTGCAGCATTCAGTTTTACTTGGCTGCCTCTGCCTTCTCAAACAACAGCTGCAGTCCCTTACAAGTATGGCCCTCTACTGTAAAAGTGGAAATATTCGCGGTGTTGAAATTTTCACGCATTTCGCCCAACCAGAAACTAGCGCGAAAATAAAAGCACACAAATATTTTTGCTTGCCATATGTTCCTGTGCGTGCTGTCTTGATTCCGTGGAATTAAACGCGAAAATATCCACTTTTACAGTATTTGCATCTAGATGAGGTTGATTTATCTTGACCTTTGACCTCAATGATTGACCTTCACCCCTTTTTGAATACAGCATGGGCTAGGAAATTACATCTTTATCCAGAATTCAGATCCACTGACTTGACCAAAAATCAAATTAAGTGCTGGTAGATCTGAAGTAGCATACCTACATTAATTAATAAGAAGACCTGCCAAAGGGGGTTTTCTTCCCCCCCCCCCCCCTCCCCTTTTTCTTTTAATCGTGTAAGGGAAATCTGGGACAGGACAGATGAACAGACAAGAAAACAAAGTGCCTCTGGCTTCCTTTGGGGACCAGTTCTCAGCACTTGCCCTTTCCAAATGTGCATTAGTGATTCAAAGGCTGAAAATGACGTCAGGTTTTGCTCATATTTCCGTCATCCTGGGTGATTACGAGAATACGGCATGTTTTCCTTCTAGTTTTATAAAAAAAGGGACATTTTCCGCTTTGCTTTAATTGTGCAGAAGCCCTTGAAGTCAAACCAAACTGATAATTATATGGGAGAGGTCACTGAAATCCTAACAATTAGTAGGTGTCTGCCTTCTTTCCAGCTTCCTTCAGAAATTTTCCCCTCTTTGCTAATCTGACAAGTTACCTTGGGTACTGTATATGCCATATCATCGCTGGAGCAACAAGACCTCATATCGACAAAATGTCAAATGTTCAGGGGAGCAAAAAAAAAAAAAAAAAAAAAGAACATGGCAGCCAAAGCACTATATCAAATGAGAAAGCCTTTTTTTTTTTTTTGACATGCCGTGGTGGCTTCATTTTTTAGGTAAAACAGGTAAGATTTGGACAGGACATCACTTAACTGATTATATTACCACTAATCTAAAACAGTCATTTTCACCAAAACTTGAGAAATGAAAGAACTTTTTTGTTCTCTATTTCATGACACATCCCTAATGAATAGTAAAAGATTTTGAGATAGAGATACAGCACAAAAAACCATGAATGAGGTTTTGGGGACTAGATGGCTTAAAAGTGAAAGTTTTTAGTGTCACCCTCGGGCTCTGATCGCTGGTCTTCACAAGATTTTGCCCACGAAATATATATCGCTCCACTGCACTCTTTCTAGGTACAAAATCAAATGGAGGAAAAAAGGTCTACCTCTCTTTTTTGTTTTAATGTTGGACATTTTGCAAACTGCTCTTTGACCTGTGACTGTGCGATATGAGCAAATTTCCACAAAATTCATCGATTTCTTGTTGCCCTGTCATACTCTACCCTTGATAATTTAATTTGACGATCATTCAATTTATTTTCTCATTGTGGCAGAAAGAAGAAGGGCCACAAATAGACAGGCAAGCATCAAGACATCATCAGAGCAGAGGCGCTAAAATAAATGACAAATTTCATGCCAATCTACGCCTTCCAACAAGAAACTAATGAAATTTGCTTCATTGCACAGTAGCTTGGATACGAGGAGGCCCGTTATCTTTACAATATGCCTGTCATAAAGTCAAGTATTATGTCTTGGAGTAAACACTTGGGCCATCTGGTCATCATTGACTTAGAGAAATTTATGTCAATTCTGTTCGTCAACATGTGGAACTCGAATACAGTGTGGACAAAAATTAACTCTGGATCCACCGTCAGAGGGAAGGAGAAAGATATGAACTCAACTCATCTGTGGACAAAAACTCTTGAGTCCACAGGAAAAACAAAAGAGAGAGAATATACTTGGCATGGCAGCTGAGCAAACACTAAAAGATCATGCATTTTTACTGAAGAAAACAAATGTGCAGTTACAAAATGCAAGTAAATGAAAGGGAATTCAACGTTGACTTTGCATCGTGCAATACGTGGCCAACAGCTTTAACGAGTGTATGTGTACATCTCCCATTTGAAAGTAGTAGTGTCCTTACAGGCAATGGCTCACTGAGAGCTAGACAGGCATACAGTAGCTGGTGGGGATGGAGCGAGGATCGTGAGACATTACCCATACTTGCTGTTTTCACCACCACCTCTCTTTACCACTCATCACAAAATCATAGATATATATATATAATTTCATCTTATCTCAGCGCATAAGAGTAAACGCTTTTGTGTCATGCCAGACACTTAAAAACATACTTGTAATGAAAATGTTAAATGCAAGCTGAACACTATACAGAGGTAGCAATACTGGCTCTCACCATCAATTTTATTGGCAGCTAATAGGCACGGGATTTCAGATCTGTATTCCCTCAGCTCCTTGTACCACTGTGACAAGTTCTTGTAGGTGACCTTTCTTGTGACATCAAAGACCTGGCAAGAATGGCAACCAAAAAACAGTCAATTTTTTGCATTTATATTGCAATATCGATAGATCACATCGTCCTTTCTACATAGAATATGAATGCACGAACAAAACATGATTTTTTTTTTCTGCCATGGATATAGTAACAGTTATACACTGTGCTTCTCTTCCGCCTCTTCATATCAAATTGCACAACAGAATGTGCACTGACTGATGTCATTTGATGACTATTACTAGTCATCTGGGTGAATGAATGAGGGGTCGGTATCATTTGCCCATTTTTTGGTGTAGGCATGTGGATCACTTGACCGGGATAGCACCAGCCTGCTCATTGCGATGAATCAATGAAATGAATGACCAAACTATGACTGGAACGTGACTCTGGGAATCAGAGCGCGTAGACCTCATGTGGCAAGTTGCATTCTGGGATTTAAAAAAAAAAAAAAAATCTGGAGTTTCTTCATGTGCAGATAATACATACTGCACAGGGCATAAATTACAAGTTTGTTGTTGGTTTTTTTTATCAAGCTCGACTGACTTTTGCATCGAGATGCAAATCACAAGTGTTGCAGGGAATAATTTTCCATCTTGAAATTGAATAGCACTTTTAGTTGATGGTCATACATTTTGAACAAACTTGTGTACAAGTCTATGTAATGAAATTGCTATGCAAATGATATTTTGTAGAGCACTCGTACAAAAATGCATAGCAAATTGCTATGCAATACCAGGGCCCTGTTTTATGAAGAGTTAAAATTGATTTTAAAGTTGATTTCAACTGTTAGTCTATGGCAGACTGTGTGGTAAGGAAATTTAAAATCGATTTCATCTTTTGACAAAACGGGGCCCAGGAAAATTATTCCCTGTGTTGACATTTTTTTCCCCACACACAAGAATTCATTTATTTATTTTTTCTTTCTTTCTTTTTTGGCATCGTGTTGCAAATATCAATCTTCAAAGACCATTTCTTTCTGGTGTGTGTGTGAACAGGACTACAGACTCACCAGTATGCAGGCGTGCGCTTGGTGGTAATACGATGGGTGCATGCTGCTAAAGCGCTCTTGACCTGCGGTATCCCAGAAATCTGTAAGGGGTGGGACGAGAAATTTGTTCAAGTATGAATATCAACATGACTGTCAAATACAGTTTGTTCACTCATAAGTAGTCTAAGATAAGGAGCAAGCCAGAGACAAGAGCAGGGGAGAGTTCCTTTCATCATTGGGGTACTTCTCAAGGCAACAAATCCTGCCTGACAATTCAGCCAGGAGAGACGATATTAACAACATATGTTACCCTGCACCACAAAACAAACAAAAAGTCGCCAGATATGAATTTTTCGTTAAGACCATATCCTGAAAGAGCAGACTTTAAGCTTTAAAATGATGTATAACTCAAATCAAATGGACTCTTCTAACCTATTTAAATATTGGAAAGAAAGCACAAACTCAGGAAAAGTGTGAACTGAGAAAAGAGGCTCTGAAGTACAGTGTCTATTCAAGCGCATGATCTTAATCAAGCCGTGCTGGCTGTGCAATGAATCGGACCAAAAAAAAAACCAGGAAGTAAACCACTGGAGTGACGACAATGAAGAGATTATCAGATTAAATTGAAATTGAGCATGTCTCATCAACACATTCTTTCAATGATCAATGCCAACTTTCAAAGCAGTAGCATTATCCTTTCAAAAGTTATTAGAGTAGAAAATGAAGAGTGTGTACAAGGTTTTTCAAAAATGAAAAGGGAACTCTAAAGACACACCTAATCACACTATTTTACCTAAAATGTTCGAGATAAACTGCAATAAAAAAAAACACACACACTTTCCTGCCTGTTTCATGATCCCAAATTTTAGTATAATGTACAATAAAAGAAGACTTGCTCTTTCAGAAAATATGAAAAAGTCAAGATTGCCTAGGTTGACCCATTTCACCTATTTTTATTCCTCATGCAAAATCAGTATGTGCGACTTTTTGTTCATTTTGTGATGCACGGTCACATATCTTCTCTCCTTTTCTCCCACACAACTCCTAAAAACCCATGTTAGCTCAATATCAGAGTTCAGATCATTCCTTTATAGCAACAGGAAAAAAAAAAGCCCTCACTTATACAAGGAGAGTAGAGTAAAACCTGACGTCTGATAATCAATGGGAGATTCCCATTTACTAGAGAAAATCTCACTCAATTTGATGGTGTACGCCGGGTACATGACAGGTAACATTACTAATGGTGCCATTACTGGTTGCCAGGAGAACAGAAAATGAAATTTACCCCGTACAGCATGACAGGCTCTTACATACAGCGCATCACAACTCCTAGATTCATTACGCAGTCATGTCATCCCCCCACCAATTCCCTCATCTGCTGGTGAAAAAAAAAACAACAAAACAATGATAATTGTTTGTCGAGGAGCACTCTATCCATGTATGATGAATTGCAATTTCACTCACTGACAGGGGTATGTTATCTATCAGAGTACATATATATGCATCACTTTCCGAGTTCTGTACTGGGCCACCATGATGCTGAAAACATGACAGTTTCACATAGAAAAAAAAAAGAAAAAAAGATCCCTACATCAATAGTATTCCTTTTACATCATGAATTATTTCAACCTCTCTGTGAGATGCAGTGTAGTCAAGCATACAGAACCATTCATTACAGCCACAAATGCATGGTATGAAACCAGCTATTAAAATCTCAACGACTGAAACCGTGGATTCTCGGATACCATGGCAACATGGGGCACACAGAGATATATCAACTCATAATGTACACTGCTGTAACCATACAAAGTCAATCCCATCTCATCAGCAGTTTCATGTTCGCTTTGTTTGAGAGATGACTTACACTTGTACATACGAAATACATCACTCAAAGCAAAAATCAAGTTAACAAGTGAAAATGTCATCATCATCTGAAAAAAAAAAAAAAGATTTGTAAAAGTTGCGGATTTTCACATAAAAATCAAGGAAATCATTCACAGTCATCTTGTACAATAAACAACAGAATTAAAAGACTACTTAAAATGTAAAGGATAAACCAAAGCAACAAAGGTGTAAAATCTAATTAGCTGTTGGCACTCTCTATAAAAACTTGATACAGGATATGGGTGATTTCATTACATGGGAGGGGGAAAAAAAAAGTTGGTTAAATGCAACCAAATAGAAACAATACGCCGAGTAGATTACAAGTCAACTAAAGCCTACTGGGAGAATATCCTTCTAGAGCTCGCATCACAACATCAGCCATCACCAGTGAGGCTTGGCGGAGAATGAGCTGTGGGAAGAGAGGGAGAGTTACTGTCATCTAATAATGGATGGCACAAGGGCACTGAATAATGCACGGTAATAACCACTTTGTGCCACGGTAATTTGATGCTGCACACCAATTCATCGCATGCATTTCTTTTCCCTCCCCCCTCCACCCCCCCCCCTACAATTTGTACACGTGTACCTAACTATTAAGCTCACTGCGATCAATCCCTCTTCCACGATGCATCGACTTTGAGGGGGTTTCAGACTATAATAATTCTTGTTTCTTACCATGTCTCTGAAACATGTTTCTTATCATGTAATACAGACTTGACTTGCTTGTATTCACAGACTGCGACAAGTCTCCTCACGTACAAACGATATTTCAATACAACAGGTTCTGTGTCACACACTTTATGAGCTGCCAATCCAAACACGAAACTCAGCACACAGTTACTAAAGCAAGTACCCAGTACAAGATAATCACATACATTGTATATATATGCATGAATGTACACTATGATTGATAGAGACAAGCTATACTGAACCCCTTCTCTGGGTTTTATATATCAAACTGTTCAGATTGCAAACATGCTCCCATTATCACAGAAATCTGGACTAAAAGACACACATTCTCAGACAAGAACTCGCCAAGTATGATTTCAGAAATTTAGAGCAGTGCATTTCAGAAACAAATAAAATTCTAGTTTATTTTCAATTCAAACAGGGAATTAGCAAGAAACACATTCCTTGCTTATTTGCTGTTGTTTGTTGTTGTTGTTGTTGTTGTTTTTTCTTCTTTTTCTTAATCAAACAGCTCATTTGCCAGTCTGAAACCTCCACTGAGTCTGAAACAGTGATATCCAGGATGATGCCAACTGCCAAATCTACCCAATTTGTTTTCTGGCACCTAGGTAACCATGTTTGCATCACACCACGGGTGGAAATTGCCAGGTTTGTGCAATAGCTGCATAAAAAAGCTGAATTCCATCACACACACACTGGTGGCGGAGTGTACACACCTGCATTACTGTTCAAACATTTGAAGTCATTACAAGCATATAAAACACATCTATGTGATCCTGCATAACAAAACCAACAAAATATCACCAGACATGGAACTTTAGCAAAGGGCAGATTCTGAGTTGAGCAGACAGTAAGCTTTAATTGATACAAATGGACGTTCCAATCTATCTAAATAACGCAAAGAATGTACACACTCTGGGAAAAGTATTTACTTTAAAGGAAAGAGGCTTTGAAGTTTAGAGGTTATTCATGTTTATTCATAACACTGATTCCACTGCATCAGTTCCAACATCCAGTCATAATGAAGCATGTTGTTAGAAAATTAAGGAACATGAAAAGAGGACTAATGTATCTCATGATTCTTGACATTTGACCTTCACTAAAATTCCCAAAAAAAAGTTTATCAGCTTAATGACGATCTTCAACCTCAGCAGCTGAGATTCAAATGTATGGACCTCTCACTGGGCTTCAGAAGACCAAGAAAAGCTAATGGTCATGGTAGCTGTAAAGTGTTATTCTGATGCAAACATTTGCAATGCTCTTCAACTTTAAATTCTTTTCTTCTCTTGCCATTTGAAATGCACTTTTTCATAGCCTACATAACTACTTTGCAAGTTGTAGGGAAATCATTACATGAGGCATAACACTACCCCCCCCCCCTCTCCAATCAATGTGTGTTATGGAGGAGAATGTACCCATGGCCAAAGGGAAACAGAATCAACCCACCGAATCAAGTATTTTTGGAAAAATTACACCCTCAAGTGATCACCAATCGCCTCCACATGGCACACGTTTTTAAAAAATCAATTTAATCGTGATTAGTTTCAGTACGCTGCGTACACCCGTCCTTCTTTTTGACCTTCTTAGTTCCCGTTATCACCAGGCTCTGGCACAGACAAGAGGAAAAGGATGCCCTGAAGGGAGTCCATCACGGACACCAGAGTGGATCAATAATGCAGAGCTAGAAGCACGATGCATGAGCACGCCCTGCTCTTAACGTCTGGGAATAGTCCTTAAACGGTGATCATAATTTGCCTTTAGGAGATGGTCGCTGAGTTTATTTTTTCTTCTTTTTCAGAAAGGCACATCATGCATAGGGTGTACTTCCACATACACCATACACTGTACTCTTAGTTGTGGACATAGGCAAAACATAGGCATGAGCACGCCCTGCTCTTAACATCTGGGAATAGTCCTTAAACGGTGATCATAGGTTGCCTTTAGGAGATGGTCGCTGAGTTTATTTTTTCTTCTTTTTCAGAAAGACACATCATGCATAGGGTGTACTTCCACATACACCATACACTGTACTCTTACTTGCGGACATAGGCAAAACATAGGCATGAGCACGCCCTGCTCTTAACATCCGGGAATAGCCCTTAAACGGTGATCATAGGTTGCCTTTAGGAGATGGTCGCTGAGTTTATTTTTTCTTCTTTTTCAGAAAGGCACATCATGCATCATAGGGTGTACTTCCATATACACCATACACTGTACTCTTACTTGTGGACATAGGCAAAACATAGGCATGAGCACGCCCTGCTCTTAACATCTGGGAATAGTCCTTAAACGGTGATCATAGGTTGCCTTTAGGAGATGGTCGCTGAGTTTATTTTTTCTTCTTTTTCAGAAAGGCACATCATGCATAGGGTGTACTTCCACATACACCATACACTGTACTCTTACTTGTGGACATAGGCAAAACATAGGCATTCGAGCACGCCCTGCTCTTAAAGGCATAATTTACCATTTGCAGATGAAACAAAAACCCAGCATTAGTGCTTTAAAATAGTTCTAAAATGTGAGTTAGGGATAGAAACAACCACTGTCAAAATTTGAGTTCGTATAATCGATGTTAAGTGTTGTTAAATACACAAAATGTGAACAATAGTTATAATAAGAATGTTTCCAGACTAAACCGTATACAGTTACGGTTTATTGAGAAAAACCCTGATATCTCCTTATATTTTAGGTTTTATTGCAAATATTTCATATGGTAGGATGTTTTATGATACAACAGACCTACACATATGCATCAAATATGATATCTTGAACATTTTTGAAATCACTGCTCCCAAAGGTAAACTGGACCTTTAACATCTGGGAATAGCCCTTAAACGGTGATCATAATTTGCCTTTAGGAGATGGTCGCTGAGTTTATTTTTTCTTCTTTTTCAGAAAGGCACATCATGCATAGGGTGTACTTCAACATACACCATACACTGTACTCTTTGTAGGCAAAACAAAAGCCTCTTTTCCATACTACAGACTGCATATTGTAATGGCACAAATTTTCACAGGTATTTAACATTTTTGCAAATGGAGACTTTCAAGACAATTTTTTGCAAGCGGATGAATTTGTGATTGAGAACCAAATTGACAAAATGAGAAAGAAGTGTTACATTGATCATCTTTCATGAAAAGAATTGGCATTTTCCCAACTTTGACATGTCACATCTGTGTTATGAGGGGCTACATTATTGCCAGTTGTAAAGCAAAAATCAGTCAACTCACCAAAGTCCCATAAATAAAAACAATCACAAATATTGCATGTATGCTGTATGACATCAACAGGAAATATGTTATGTGCAACCAGCATCATATTCTGGTTACAGATTGACATTAAGTCATAAATCTGACCTTGTTGTGGTTGTTGTTGTAGTTGTTTTGTTATGTTACAGCATTCTTGTTTAAGTGACATTACTTGTAAACATGTAACATATCAATATTCACATGATCGTGACAAGAAACTTATGTTTTCATGAACTTGGACTTGGTCACAGAGCAGTCCGAAAATACAATAAACACCTGTGTCTACTAACACTTCCATACTTCTTCAACGGCTTTCTATAAAACGCATAAGGCAGGAAAGTTCAGCTGATATGGACAAGTACTGTAGCCATAATCTACAGTAATTTTCTATCATTTCAGCATCACAAATCAAATAACCACAACATACATGTATATCCAAAAGAAATATTCAGGCTTACTACCCTACAAACTCCTAATTGCTGTAAGAAATGAAACTATATGTACTCACATACCTTAAGAATATAATCAAAGTCAACATCTGAAAAATATTGTACTCTATAGTCATCCAAAATACCACTTGTAAGCAGTCTGGGATTGAGGTTAAAGATGAATGGAAGAAAAATCAGAAAAAGAAATCTAGCTATACTTACCGACTACAATTTCTTTGCCACCTACTTTCGTGTTATACCTAAATAGTGTTAAAGCGAATGTGGACAGCTGCTGTGGTTGGCTGGAGGAAGGGTGGGGAAAAAATCTTGGTTAAGGAAAACAGAAAATATGGTACATTGTGTCTCCATCCCTTCAAAACGTCATCTTATCACCTCCCTCTGAACAAAGTTACAGTTATGACGTACCGACTTTACCACTGCACAAGGTTTAACCTTTACAAGGTGTAACCTTCAGGTAAAGATTCACACTCTTCCTAGCAAAGTGTATTTTTGCATTAGGATAAGGGTCAGGGTTTTTATTTGTGTGTGGAATCTATGTTTGACTTTGAGATGCAGATATTTCATGGGAGCAACTGTCGCAGTGGCAAATGTCACAGAACCGCATTATGGTGACACGACCTGCGACAAATAGGGAGTTTTCGATTGGGTGAACGAGAAGGACGTGCCGCCGAGCGCAACCGTACGTCAAGGCGTCACGTCTGTACGTTGACCCGCTGCTAAAACACATTTCGATTTCGTGACGCCGCGGCGTCACGTCTCGTGCGTGGCGTGTGCAGGAGGCAACCTGTGCCTTGCGTGCATATACTAGTATGCGGAATTTGTGACTCGTTTATGTACTTGTAATATTTATTTTGTCTTTGACTTGATGCGTATCCTGGGAGGAATTATGTGGATTTTAAAACATGATGCATGGTAAGACTACTAGGCAAATGCACTGCTGCACTAGCTAGGCCAAAAGCACCAAGATCTGTTTGCGTAAAGCATTACGTGTAAATGCATGTGTGGGACTACGGTAGGCAGTTGCAAACTGCGAAACAGTGAAAACGGACAAATAAAGTAGGTACCAGAGACTGTAGTTTGTATGTCAGCGCTGCTGCTGTGACGTATCGAGATCATAAGCTTTCATGTAATTAGAATATAAATATTCTCTCGAAAGAAAAAGGAAAACAGGTGAACTGAGCACGGATTTCCCGAGAGTCATCGTGCTCTTCCGCACGATACCCGAGAGGAGTGTGACGTCATAGCAAGGTGGGTTGAGCGCGGCGCAACCGATTTGGGTGGACGGTGATAACCGGGGTTAACGCGTTCGAAATTTGTGCGATGAGCCGAGGGTCGACACTCGCGCATGCGCAGTACGTAAAAACTACGTCATAACAGGGTGACGCCTGGCTCAACGTGCAAATCGAAAAGTCCCTAATGATTCAGTCTTATTTTCTCCATGGACTTCACTGTTAGGGTTAGGGTTGTGGCCTATCTTTTTGCAGCAGTGGCCTATATTGCTTCAATCTTTACTTGTATCTCAATATATTATTCATTTATCCATGTATCTATCCATGTGTATATCACACTGCTCAGCGGGAGTGAAGTATTGATGCTGATTATATTGTGTAACATTAGCAGCTTAGCACCTCTTGTATTATATGGTACAGCAAAATATAGAGCACATTCTACTGTATGTACTGTGGATGAGGAGGCCAAACCGTATTAAAAATACAAAAATAATTTCAATAATAACATGCCTCCAGGCAGCATGTACTAAATGGCTCTGCTTTTAATGGCTACTTAACATCTGTATGGAGCACAGAAAAGTTACAGGCATTATGATGCATTATGGCAACTGGTCGATTGTCATCGTCCCCAGTCTATGAACACTGCCCATGGCAGACCAAACATGCCACTACAAAATTAGTTCCCCTATACGACCCTCCTTCTTTCTCTGAGAACATTTGTCCTTCAAACGATAGTTGCACTTAAGAGAGATTACACCTATCTTAAGTGAAATTGATATCCCCCTGTTGTTGTCTTTATTGTTGTTTTCAGCTTTGAAGATGCCCACATAGGACAAACTTGAATTTAATCTTCATTCCAGTTAGATTCTGCTGTTTCATTAAATGTCTGTTCTTGTCTGTTGTATTCATTTTAAAAGGATGAAGACCTCTCAGCATTATACTGCTAGTGCTACTCTAGTACCTCCTCATGAAATTTGACATACTTTTCACTTGATGAAAATAAAAAGTTATGATTTCAGGAGAAGCAAACAAATACATGTACAGTACATCAGTAGATCACACACAATGCTTTTAGAGTTAATAGTACACGAGGCATAATACACAAATACAGTAGTATTAGGGAAATTGAAGTTCTCACATTTTCACTTCTTTAATCTACTCACACCATGAGCAAGATTCAAGACCCTCTAGGTAGATTAACCGCTGGTATTGGACTACAGTTGAACAAAGATTGTACCCATCAACAGTGAATAAAGCATTTGATCTTCTCTCCCAGAATATTTACCAATGGGGGGGGGGGGGGGGGGGGCAGAGACAAAGAGAATACACAACATGCACCTCATCACAAATTTGATGACTACATGCCACCACTTCATATGATAAAATCTAATTTTGATGGCAAGGGCACAGTGGTTTGAAAAAGACACAGAGGAATACTGTATAAGCTGTTATTTTCACAAGGGTTTAATTTTCGTGAATTTCACGAATCACAGTCACATCGCAAATTTAACAACACACGAAATATGTCACGTTATGCTAAAGTAACACTGCATTCGCAATGCCATTGGTGTCAATTCGCAAAAATGTCTCTGACCTCCTCATTCAAGAAAATATTGGTATGCAAAAATAGCAGCTTATACAGTACATTTTGGTATGCAATGTCTTATTCCTCATTCACAAAGCATTATTATTCTTTACTTTTCATTTCTTTTAATAGACAAGAACAAGAATGTTATGCTTCCATCAGCCAAATGAAGCGGTGTTCCACAGTATGCATATATTTCAGTTCCAATAAACTTAAAACCACATTGCAGCATTCACAATGTGTCCTATGTTTCTAACGTGAGAGGTACTTACACTGAGCTACCATATTTTGTTTTTGTTTTTTGGGTTGTTTTTTTTTTTGCATATTACAATTTTTCATCTGAAGTTGTTAGAAAAATTGCAAGTATGTCGGCAAACAAGCAAGCAAACAAGCAAACAAACAAGCAAACGAACAAAAAATTAATATTCCAATATTCTGGCGGTGTATATGATACACTGAACAATTGCAGTTTTTTCCCATTCTTTTTTTTTTTTTTTTTTTTTTTTTGGGGGGGGGGGATAGTATAAATGCCCCTTTTTGATCGAGCTGAAATGCTGAAGCTCAGTGACTGTCAGCTCTATTTCCATAGCCCAAGTTCACCTTTCATTAGGCCCATTTTCTCAGTAATTTTAAAGGATTAAAAAAATGAGAAATATGTACAACAAATAAACAGGTATGCCTTCATTTCAGGGACAAATTAAAACCTAACCAGTCCAAGAAACCACAATTCCACAGTTTAGTGCTGTATCCTTTCTATCATGATTTGGACTATTTCTTTTCAGTATTTCAAAGGGTAGATAAGAATATCATTTCATTTGAGGTCTTCAATGTTCATACTTTTTTGGCTGCACTTCATATTTATCATAATTACCAATATTTTGATGCCAATGAGTTGATATTACTTTGGGATACAGACAGCCATAAACCAAGTACATGTACACTACATTGGGGGATTTAGATTTTGTTTTATCCATTTTTTTTTTCCCAACAAGACAGAGAATATTTTGTCTGCTAATACACACAGAGTATTCTCGTGCACTACAAAGTAGACATCATTTCAGCAAAGGATACTATCCGTCCATGAGAAACCGCTCCACCAATCTAAAACAATGATAAGAGAGAGAGAGAGAGAGAGGTTAAAAATTACAAATATTCTCAAAGGAACAATAACCATGATTCTATTCCTCATAATGGAAAACCTTGATGATATTAACATCAAAAACAATTGAAGACAATATATCAGTGAACAGGCATGTCTGTACCATGGCAATTTTAGACCAGGGGAAAGTCTGACCTGAATAGAAAGAGTGGTACCAGCACGACACTGAAAATTTGATAAAAATCGGCTCTACAGTAGAGGAAGTTAGGAAATTCTAAGATTTCCTAATTTTTTGCAAAACAGTTCTTGAACAGTTGACATAAATATGTAAATGAGTGGGCTGATGTCATTAATTCACAATTTTCCATTAAACATGTGCAAGAGAAAAAAATTGATGAAAATTCATTTCTTGTGTTATATAAGTGTAGAAGATCACACTGTACATGTAATTCCTGGCTGAATAACTTTAAACAATGATCAGTCAGATATACATACCAGGATTTGAGACTGAACCGAGGTTTAATTGCATATGATGAGCTCACCCCCCCCCCCAAAAAAAAAAAGATAAACAATAAATAAATAATGAATAAATAAAATAATAATAATAAACTGGAAATTTCAAGATTCTATACTGATAGATATAAAAATAATGTAATAAGTTGTGAAGCAATAACTGACATCATTGACTGATATTAGCACATTACTGTCCTAAAAACTTTTCCAAAAATTAGTGCAAACTCGCAATTTCATAACTTCCCAATGTCTGTTCAATAATTAATCAGATTTTCACTACTGTAAAACATGATACATGTATATTCGCGGCATGAATTTTTCGCGAATTGGAGCTGACGGCCTTTTTTGCGGCATGAAATTTTCAAGAACTGCCACTGGCATTCAATGCATATAGTGTAGACAAGAACTTTTACATGCATTTTAATTTTGCGAATCTTTGCGCTCATGAAATTTGCAAAATTAAAATGCACACGAACATTCCTCGTTTTACAGTATTTTGCTCGTCAAATTTTGCTCTTTCTTTTCAGGCTAACTCTTAACTAGTCTGGGAGTCCCCTTTGACAGCACAACAAATTAAAAGACATCTGGACACATACACACAGATCAACACCCAACAATTTAACAGAAAGAGAGAGACATATTCAATCCTTAAGAAGAGTGCATAGTTTAAATGCTGCACTCACTCTCCAAAGATGACCCCATTCCCTCCTCAATCAATACTTCAGCTTGCCGCTGGGGAAAGCGCGAGTCCGCCTTCTCAGACAAGCTCAGTGAAAATGTCACAGGAAATGTAAGTGTTAAGAGAGTACAGTATTCTATTCTGTACTCTCAGAGAAAAAAAAAATATCACAGGTTCAAGCTTTTTTCTTTCTTGATAGTCCCCCCCCCCCCCCCCCATAAAAAAAAAAAGGAATTACTGTGGGTAACTAATTTACATTTAAACAACAATAATAAACCATGCGTTACCATTTAATTTTGGGGGGGGGGGAATGACTGTGGAAAAGATACATACATATGGGAAGTACAATGTTATATTTGGGGACTTGCATTTTGAAAGAACAAAATTATGGAGGAGCTTTCACTCTTTATTGGATCGTTGCTACAACAAAAAAAAAAATCTTCATTGCAATTTCTTTTTCGGCAGCTGCAACAGTCATCTGAGAAATGGAAGACACGGTGAAGTAATCAAATCAGCTGCAACGGTCATCTAAGAAATGCAAGACATAGAGAAGTAATCAAATTAACTTGAGGCATCTATGAGATACCTTTAGCATTTAGAGAAACTGAAAGAAAAATTTGAGATCCTAGTTTCTTCCTCAGTTGTAGAACTTGGATGGGGGGCTCAACTTATCAAAATATTTGACGGTCTCACTAACTGCACCCCATACTTGATATTTTGGTAACAGCCAGAGGGTGGGTGGGGGGGGGGGGGAATTTGGTGGAAAGAGAGGGGATTGGAAGGGGATTTCCAAAAAGTTGAGCAACACCTTTCAGTCCAGGCATGAATCATCCATCAATTCATTGTGCGCTCTTGGAAATGCAGGGATGTGTGAACTTGAACAAACAGTGCATGGCATTTGATAGACAGAGTTCCCAACAACCTCCGGGTATTGAAGAATAGAAATGAAAACGCTGAAATTGAATCAGTAGACACATAGAGAGAGAGAGAGGGAGAAAGATCGGCCATGTGAGGAAGGCAATGTGGAACAATGCGTGTCTCTCCATGGAAACCGCTTCCGTTTCAAATGCCTGATGCATAATGCCACCCCGACATCTGTGGAGAAGGCCACGTAATCGGCGGGAGATGAGCAGCCTTTGGTGGCATACGAGAAATTCAAGTGATAAAACTGGTCACGCACGCTCGATGATCGCCAGCATTCAAAATCACAAATGAATTTGTTCGGTGGCTCCCATTCTCATGTGCAAGGCGACATTATATCGTCATTATCAAACCATGCTGGACAAGTACTAAACACACAGTTCATTTCATGGTGCATTTATTAACATTTCTTGAACAATGAATTGAAAAGTTCATGAATGATTGCCTAATCATTATATTACAAATCCCTTTCGTCTGAGCTTTATAATAGATGGGTAATTTTGTGCAGAATATGAAGATTTTAAATAAAAATCCCATAATATGAAGGATTCTCATTAATCAAAGCCAAGTCACCTTTTTGTTTCAACGTGTTATTTCAAACAATATTATTCTTATTCTTGTACACCTGCTGTATAAAAAATTTTGCACAAACTATCAACTGCACACTGTCAAAGAAAGATTTGTGTCCTGGAGAGATTTTTATCACTGCTTCTTTACTGAAGTATAGAATTAAACAAAATAGAAAGAAAAAAACAGGAGTAGTGGTATTGCTTTTTACAACAAATCAAGTCCTCATGGTTATAGCAATTGCCAACTTACGACAATTTCTGAAGGATTTCATTCATCACTTGCATGAGCAAAAAGCGAAGGAAATGAAAATCAGAAAACAAGACTAGCCATGGACACCCACACACTTTACAGCATGAAAACAAAGAAGTTTGACCTTATGATGGTGAGCAATTATCAGCCAACTCAAGGAGAGTTCGTTCTGACATCAAACAAACAAAAATAGCTTCCGACTTCAGCATTCTTGAGACATCTTCAGATAGTCATTTGAGTAGTAATGAGACCATGAAGGTGTTTGTGTAGTATATATGTCACCTGTCAGGTACACAAATGATTGCCATGCAGTAACAAATTAGTGCTTTGATAGAAAAAAGTTTATTGCATGATGTTGCTCTACTTACAGCATACTTTGAAGGCAACATTATTTTTCTTAAGAACTGCCTATTTAAAAAAAAAAAAAAAATGTACACCTTGTCTGCTATTTCTGTACTCCATAATGTAGTAATGGGAAATACAACAAAAGTGAACAATTAATTGCAGCCCACAGTCGGCTTTAGCTGCTTCCGCCTTCTTACTCAATCATGACCTCTATATTCTGCCACACAAATGGTCGCTAATATTGTACATTGTACATACTTGATAGTTCTATTTCATTGATTTTCATGTCTTTCCCTTCGATGACTGACCTTTGACCCCTTTTGCACAAAGAAACTAACTCAATTACATTTGTTTTTACTTCTACTCCATACAACAAATACTTCCCACATAATACTCTCCTTAAGTTAACATTTCATAGAGTGGTTTCTAAATATCTCGCAAGACGTTACAAGCTGAATCCTCACCTCAACCAGTACTGTACAGTCCCTTTAAGGCTCTAGACAAAGGCATTCTTATCCAAGAACCTATGACCTTCGACCTTTCATCCCTAGCATGTCAATGAAGTAAAGTGTACATGTTTAATTTTCCTTCCTATTCTTTATTACAACCAAGGTAAAAGTTTAGTGCACTCTTAGTTAATTAGCCTATACATCTCAAAGCCTGTACATCTGCCAGCAATTCAAGAAAATCAAATAAGTATCCTAGGGTCTATTCAAAATTGTGTTGAAAACATCAGAGCATGAAAATGAAAGGACACACACATAGGCCCAAATTCACAAAGGTGGTACAAATGAAACCATGGTTTAAACCATATACGTGGACAAAAACCACGGAGCGCCAAGTGTCGCATGGAATTATTTCATTACGAAATCAGTCATTTCGTCGATGAAATGATTATTTTGTAAAAAATGACGACATTTTGTAACTAAATGAACATTTCATCCACGGCATGATAATTTCGTTAACGAAACAGTCAATTTGTAAACAAAATGACCAATTTCGTAACGAAATTCCATGCGACACTAGGCGCTCCATGGTTTTGTCTATGGTCAAAAACCATGGTTTCATTTGTACCACCTTCGTGAATTCGGGCCATAGTGTACAATCACCCCTTGGGCAGAAGCATTTTGAAAAGTAAAATGTGAAAGACACTTTAATGACACAAGACTAACATGACTGATTTCAAGTATTCATTGGAAAATATACATGATGCAGGCATTTATACTGAAAGAGTCATTTATCTTTCTTAGTGCAGCTCTACCAGTATCAACCCCTCTCACTCACAGCCCCCCCCCCCCCATCATGTGCACATATTTCTAAGTTATATCATCTCATTGCAATCATCTATTTTCACAAACTCATATTCTGCCATGAAATCATACAGTGTGTACACGTGTATGTATTGAATCTCAGCAATTGTGCAAGTTTTATAAGCTAAAACTACTTACAATGAATATAAATATGTGATGTTTGTATTCATGTTAATTTAATTTTGATATGACTTCCTTCTTCATCACAAATTATTCTCATACCATGTTACAGTAGTGATACTGTACCTGATTAAAAAGGCTGTAAAAAAAAGCACTTATGTGGCTTTTTTCTCATAATACCGTACATGTTTAAACTGCAGACAGCTACACGTAAATTAAAGTTATTTAAAGGGGGGGGGTTGTTGTTGTTGTTGTTGTTGTTGTTTTTTATGTGTTACCATGATGAAATTATTATAGGAAAAAGATATTGCAGTCTTACATTTTGGTATAATAAATGTATGGCAAAAATACATGACTGATAATAGAATTGAGCACAGCATGACATACACATACCATGTACATTTGTACTAGGAGACCCTATACCACACAGACCACTGTGGGCAGATAATTCAAGGCTTTGCCTAATGAGGCATTAATGTCATCTCTCATCCTTACCCACCCTGATCCCACAATTGAACTTTAATTCCCACTTTATTTAGGGCTTCTATACACATCTGAAATACAGGTCTACATCTTTCAAATCAGGAGGGTAAACAGTAATGCAATTTCAGCCCAAGATTTTGTAAGGAACCAGCTGGGCAGGTGTGGTAGTGTTTTGCTCACTGAAATGATTACAAATTATGGTAGTAAAGATAGTTTTGTTCTGGACTATGTTAAGCAGAGATGGAAAATAGCAATCCTTACAATACTCTATGATTCTAATTACTCTATAGATTGGGTTCCCTGGCAGCAACAGCGCTCAAAGAAAATAAAAGTTGACTATTAAGAAGCCAAGAAGGACCATACAATTCTATCTAGAACATTGTAATAATAAATCTTCATAATGCATAATAATAATAATAATAATAAACCATTTTTATAGAGCGCAAATTACATTCAAGTCTCTAAGCGCATAGTAGGAAATGATGTGCAGAGTACTAGGTCGAGATCTTACCAGTCCTTTCATAATTTCCACGCATGAACACAGCAGCAGTTGGTACATTTGTTACTCGGAAATTGTTCTGGCATTCTAATTCTAGATCTGATCAGGGGGGGTGTTTCATCAACGCTTGTCAGTGCCGACAGTTGTCGGCACTGACCAATTTCAGCAAAATCCTTGGTTTTGATTGGCTGAGATGCTCTGGTCACTGACTGTAACTATGGTGATTCAAGTTGTCAGCCCCGACAAACATTGATGAAACACCCCCCTGATGAAGATTGAGAATGCCCACTCTTTTAGCCGAGGTGTGAATGTTCTCCCAATCGAAAGTCCCATGTTCAATCTAAATCAATTCCATTCACAATTCAATCATCCCCATGGCTAGGCATGCAATCCACAATAAGATAAGGCCAGATGTGACCACTGATAGTCATGCTACATGTAGTTGGTCAACAGGATTACTGCTTGTGGTGCACGCCACAGAACTCTATGTGGCGCATGCACAGCGCACGTACGGCCCTGTTGCGTTGTGTACAGCGACAGGGCTGTATATACCGGTAGTTAGTGTTCCAGTTCTGCAGGCTGGTGCGTGGGATCTCATCTTGCGTTGGGTGTATGTGCATGTGTCGATACGTGTGTATGATGAAAGCACTTGCAGTACGCCACACCGATGCTCTAATACCAGGCCTCGAAATAGGATTTTGGAGGGGCAAGGCCATTTAGAAAAGGGCACTTTTTCCAAGAGGCCAGGGCACTGAAGTCAGTCAGAGGGGCACCAAGGCCACATTGGAAAGGGCATGTTTGGTGTTTATGAAAAAAGAAAGAAGAAAAACAAACCGAGAAAAACAAACAAACACACACACAAAGTGCAACACACAACAAAAAACTCTTCCCTACAGCTGTAACACATTCCCGATCTCCACGTTTCTATCAGGTGAAACTACATTTTTTAAAACAGGAATAAAACAACAATAGGTATTGATTGAAACTCGACACCCTTTCAGGCCAGCCAGGCTGCCATGAAACTTCAAAGCACATTCCGACAGCTGGCTGGCAAAACCACAAGGCAAAGGAATTTGCGCGCGCGTGTAGATTGCTATGATTAGTCTGTGACAGACAGTTCATGACCTCCAAGAATGCGCCAGTATGCGCGGTTTCTTCTGTTGATTGGTCTCTCTCTCTCTCCACCCCTCCCCATTCCCCAGTCTGGCACACCTTGGCATCGTGGGATTTTTCTTTTTCTTGGTGAACTTGGAGTTCACTCTTTACTACTCTATCTGAATATGCGCTGCCTAGCTAGTACATACTCGCGGCCGCTGCGCTGCGGAGGCAGTCGGGACGGTAAAAGCTGGTCGGGCGTACATGTACGTACACGTCGTCTCGTATCTCGGAAAGATACTTTGAGTTTGAATCAGCTATATCGGGACGCGAGTGAACTAAAGGTATGATATTTGAGATCAGGAAAATTGGTCAAGCTTATTAAAGAGACTTTGAGAAAGGGCATATAATACGTCATAAATAATAACTTTCATTCTAAAAGGGCACCACGGCCCCAAGAAAAAGGGCACATTTTTTTTGGCCGTAACTTTGATCAAAAAACAAAAGGCATTGCGGCCAACGAGAGGGGCACCGACGGCCATGGCCGTCGGTGGCCGTCGGTTAATTCGAGGCCTGTAATACCCTTCCCTGCGCGGTGTGATCGAGCAGACAGGGTGCTGTGCATGCATGGCACCAAACGCAACTCAACAGTCGAAAACTTTCATCCTTCATTCACGATTTTAAATTAATGGATACTGCGTTGCAGGGGATCACTAATTAACCTACTGCTGAGGGCATTTATCTACTGGACTGGCCTTGGCGAAATTATTCTGTGAAATAATGAACAAAAAAAAAATCAACAAAATATCCACCAAACGGTCTGCACAGTTGTAATACCGATTTACAGCCATTACACGCATACATACACACACACATCCACACACACAGGCAGTACACGTCAATTACAAGCCTCTCCAGCCTGCGACGGGTGGTTTGCACGAATTGCGTTGCAGGCGGACGGATGAAGGAGACATTAAAATACCGTATTTGCATATCTAATTTAATAGATATGGCTAGCTAGCTAGGGTAGGATGATCAGAAATGGAAGCTACTGACTGGTACTGTATCGCAGACATCTTCACACTCTGCACCATGATCATGGCAATTTTCTGCAAGAACATTAAAAGCAAAGCTCGATAATCCTGCAGTGGATAGCAAAGACATGCGATACCAAGCAGTGTTTGATGTGTCACAATCGCAGGGCGAGGATGGCTTTAGACTTGACATAATCACTTGTCAAACAGCGTTCCATACAAGTAATTACAACATTGAACAAGAGCAGCTTACCGGCTGCTCAGTGTGTGGTTGGCAGTGGTGGTTCATGGGATATCACCTTGGCACATGCACACAGGGAATGAGGTACTGATAATATAGGGCTTGAAAGTGCATGAATGCCACTTTATTATGAGAGACATCAAAACTAATTAAAATTTTACTGCAAGTGACTAACTAGTAACAATAACATCTCCATCTAGGACAGGTAATTAGATCCCCCAAGGTCTGAATTGGTACGAGATCTAGGCCTAGATCTAGAGTACAATTATCACGAATATAGAGAAGCGAATGACTCAATGAAATGGCAAAGCCAAGGTCTCGCCAGGGAGGTGGAAGAAAGACAAGACACGGGCCACATTTCTGCTGCAGCCTGGCTACCACACAGGCAGCAGAGCGAGAAGCAGAGTGAAGGCCGCGCCGGTAGAAAATTCTAGTGGCAGTGCAATGAAAGGGAGGATGCGTATGGGTATGGACAATGCATTTCATTCGTGATAGCGTGATTAGCAACGCACGAATGGCAACCGTTATATGTGTAGAGATTGAATTTCTTCGTCATTCTAACATGCAATGGATGAATAAAAATGGCAGAGCAATACTCACTTTGATTTACCAACAGCCGAATCTCCTAGGCATATAATCTTCACACCATTTTCGGCTAATTTACCGTCCCCTTCCGGGACTGTCGGCGACTTCGCATGGTTCGCCATCTTTACGTACGGAAATATGTTAGTAATGCATTTTGGGACAAGTCACATTGCATAATCGGAGCGCGGGTAGTATACTGGACGCAAGATGGCGCTCGACTAGAAATTGAAAACTGTATGGCTCAGTCTGGATCACTGACCTACGTAGGTCAGTGGTCTGGATATTGCTTCAGTGCCGTAAAGAGTATTACGTACAACAGAACAAAATATTGAATAAAATGCCTAATAATAATAACAATAATAATAATAATAATAATAATAATAATAATAATAATAATAATAATAATAATAATAATAATAATAATAATAAAGTAGTAATAATAATAATGATAACATAATGATGTGTGATATATGACGATGAATATATGAACATGTGATATTCTCTATATATTTTCATGGCAGGCTTATTCCTTTTTATCCTGTCAAATCGTGCATCGTATTTTAATGATTCCACGTTCAAACCAAAACTGTAAGTTTGGATGTAACTGTAACGGATGGTCAGATTTTTTTTTTCAAATTTCACTGATGTGTTCCAACATTTTTGCACTCATTGAATCCATATACAGATAGATTTCCCTTTCGTGAATGCAGCAAAAACAAAAACAAAACAATTGAATTGAATTGAAAGGGTATTTTATTAATCAATATCAATAAAATTTATTGAAACTTTATTTCATTTAATTTTTGTATTTATTTTTTTTTCTTTGCCCCCAATCAAATAATCAATAATAGCGAAAATAGAGCAAATACAGATGATTATTCAAGTGTCATCAAACTCGGTCCAAAATTCGGAGTTATGGAATCTGAAACTTCACTTGTTTTCACATAACGATAACCTTAGAATATTCAGATGAACATGTAGTTATATTAATTGAGTGAAATACAAGGTGGTGAACTTGCAGGCATATCTCGCAGGTTAAACATAACACGCAAACCTTTACTTAGTTTACCTTTCATTCAATTAAATCAAAAGGGAAACTTTTGTATCTTAGTTATTTTTCCTTGCCTCGCATCAAAAAATCAATCTATAGCTAATGGTTATGACGGGCCTATACTCCAGCAGGGATGGACAATGAGAACAGGCTCTGCCACGCGCATAGAACAACAATAGCCGAGGCGTAAACGTTTAACAGGATCGCAGACTAACAGCTCGCTAATTAGGCCCTACTTTCAGAGGAGAGGTTGCGGTTGCTCAGTCATCGACCCAAATCATAAATCATTACCGAGTATAATATTTTCTGTGGCCTCTGTCAACATGTATGATATTGGAGAGATGGGATCGACGACTTATATAAGCTCCTGAACTTTGTAGACGTGCATATTTCCTTATTCGACGCAAACATGACTGTAAACCTTCATCTGTTCACAGGGTGTCATTATATTATACTCACTCTTTATTGGAGTTTGATGGAACCTATACAAACCCGTTCACCCGATTTCACTTTCTACAAGTTAGTGAACGTGATCATTATACTGTTCTTGAATTGGGATGTAAAACAAACAAACAAACAATCAATCAATCAATCGAACAAAACATCATCAACCAGCAGTGCAAACACAATCAGAAAGAACAAAGACAGGAAGATGATTGTGTAAATTTGAAAAAGTGACAGGCCCGCTTCATTGATGGTTTTGACAGGTTTATCAAACAATGAACTTGGGGGGGGGGTATTCTTAGATATTGACAATAGCGAACGGACTGCCTGTCACATAGAACCATACTGCTTCAAAACCTTACTACAACGTCATGCTTGTATAGCTACCAGGGTATGCATCTTGGTACCGACGATTCAACGCAAGCACTTTGTCTATTCATGGAGCTAGGGTATAGCTCGATGGTCCATTGTTATGGTAAAACAACTACTGTACACTCACAGCTGGTATACTGACCAGTACATTATTGTCCATCTCCTGACAAGGTACCGAACACTATGAATGATTACGCATCTCACCAGCTACTTTTACGTTGTTAGTACACCCATGGACCTACTACACATGGACTTTCATCGCTTGTTAATTAATTCAAACACCTGTTTCTGTCAAAAGTGTGACAATAACATTCATTCTAAAGATGCTTTCCTGCTATGATCTCATCGTGCATCACCGACAGTCAGCCTGGAGTAAAAACAAGACGGCGCTTTGAGATATCTAAAAGCTATACATGCGCAGAATATAATGACTCTCTTAAATCAAGAAATATGCATGTGAAGTTGAAGTATCATACATTGGGAAATCATAGCTCAGTTAATTTCATTTGCGAAATGCACGTACTTTACGAGAGTAAGCAAGTATTTCGGCACGTTGTTTGTATTTTGTAATCTAATTTTTTCCCAATTTGTTTCAGAGTAAACATGGACAGTAATGGTAGACGACATGTATGTCTTACCATTAAGCAACGTTACATGCGCGTCCATAAGCGTCCACTTCAGTAATTACAAATTTTGTGACACGAAATTTGTCATGATTTGAGGTTTGCTGCTCCCCATCATTGTCGATTTTCCAAAGGCAATTAAGTCTGAAAAGGCACCTCAGCGAAATAAAACCGAAATGAGGGAAACGGTTCTTTTGTCAGTGACGATGCACGATTACACAATCGTCATTGTCCAAACATCTGAATGTACACATCAAGATGCACATAATCAGGTGGCGGTGATGCAGGTCGGATAAAAAAAGACCCTCCGTTCATAGTCCATGACTGTGTGTGGTATGTCCATGGTACACCAAGGCTCTCTGCTTGTTGAAAAATTCATTAGCGCCATCTTGTGGTCAACTCGTAACTGCCTGCTGCATACGTCAACCGAGTGCGACACACATTGAAGGCTATTGCATGCTAATTTTGTTAGCACTGTTTTCGTCTAAAATCGTACATTGTAATGGGATGTACACGACTCTTAATCGTGATACTTAAACGGATATGGAATTTTGGTTGTGTAGTAACAATAAGCCAATTCATAGTTCCACTTTGTACGTGAGCAGAAAAAGATCATAAGAAAATGTACTAACAGACAAGTTGTTGTTGTTTTTTAATCTTCACTGAGATAAACATCTGTGATTTAATTTTTATTCATGTAATCATTATAAATGGTACTTGCCAGCACGTCCACCTGACAGCAACAAAGTATCGCCCAGCGTTTGGCAATATTGATAGAAAATGTTTGTTAACGCGCATTCCATTAAAAAAAAAGTGAAATGGATGTTTCCCCAAGTGTTCATGACTGGCCATTCTGGTCACAATGGTCTACGGAAGTTCATTCTTTGTTTGAACATGAATTTCATGATATTGTTACATCGGGCGAGCCTATGTCTCTTTAAAACGAGTGAAGTTCATAACCAACTGAAAAAAGGTCGCTTGTACAAACATACACACGAGGTAAATACAAACGGGCTTATTTCAGATTATGGTCAAGTATACTCAGAAGAACAAAGTGTTAAAGGTTCTATCAAAATTGGATCTGCAATGCGACAGTTGTTCATTAAATTCTAGCGTTTCCAATGTCGCTTCAAAATATGTTATTGTTATTTCAAATTGGCCGACAAGGTGATGCCGTCAATTCTCATATTGAACTGCTCACAAATTATTATCAATCTAACATGAAATATGATATGGAAAAGATGTATTTTTCGCATCAAATGATTGCAGTTATCCAACAATTTAACAATGAGGGGGGGGGGGGGCTGCAGTTGCTAAAACATCGACCAATAACACTATTTTCAAGGTTCAAGGATGGCTTCATCGTTTCTCCCAGTGTTCGTGTGGCGTCGTGACCAATTATTTGCATAATTCACAACATGTGAAGCTCTACCGCATAAGGACATCCCTAATCTATGTCCGATTATGATTGAACCCCTCCCGTTTTGTTTATCTGAGGAAACTCTTTATGTATCAAAGTCAACTTTAACATGGTGCTTGAAAGGCACTTTTTTTTTTAAATCAAGAAATCATTCTATTATGAAAACTATTTCATTCTGTATGACAGTGGCAAACTTACAACGCAAAAATCTTGCATTCACAATGGAAATGACCACTGAATCTATTTTTCAGCCAGTCAAACTAAACTTCTAAAAGTATTGATTACACAAACATTAATGATCACCAAGTTTGCAAAGGGTGTGAAGCACCCTCTAAACGAAATTGAAATGGAATGAAAGCAAGAATGCATGTCGAATTGATAACTATATTGCGTCAAATATAAACCTTTTTTTTTTTTTTAAGGGGGGAGATAATGGCAACTACCCCGCCTGTTGGTGTCCCATTTTTTTTTCCAAATTGCTAGTTGATTATAGTTTTGTTTGAGTTTGTTTGTTTTCATTTTGCATTTCAAAATTTCATTTATCATTTCTGGTGTTGTTTACCTTATCGTATTCCCGTTTGCGCGTTCCCATCATTTGGATAACTTTCGTTTCACCTGACAGGCGAAAGGTGATGCCAGAAAAGCGTGAAAAGCTACTACTGAAAATGGTAACAATGAAATCGAATGGAGTGTTCAGGTTGCCTTTTTTCCCCCCATTTTGGCATGTGTTACGATGTGTATACTGAAGTGTACTTCGCGCAGTTGAACAGTAACGGCTGGTTGCCATGTCCTTGAAAAGTTCAATGACCTGCATCTGGCAAAGAGCTTGATCGACTCCGCACATCAAAACATAAAATCACGTGATCATAATGGGGGAACCCCCTAAATGACCGCGCGGTGTCAGGTACTCGTGTACGGTGGGAGGAGAAATTCTTCGAGCGCGTTCGACCAATCAGAAATTTGTGGAATATTGTCTCACTCATGCGGCGGAGTCATTTGCATAAGATACATGCTTGAACTAACAGCTTACCCGGGATGAGAGCCCTACGTCTGTGTATGGACACACAAAGCATACGTGCGTGTGTGTGTGTGTGTGTGTTTCATAGTGGGTTATGTCTCATGTGTGTCATACCCCCTTGGTGTACAACGTTCAGACTCTACTCTTATGCACTCACACAATCATGTGTAACAAAAATGACTGAATGCTGAAACGGCCATCGCCATCGTAAAACACGCATTTAAGGATCCTACTAAATCATTTCAGAGTATATCATCTTTTTAATGTACATAAGAATGATACAGTGTATTACCAAAAAAAAAAAAAGAAGAAAATGAAAGACACACCAAATTACAGAGGAACATACTATGAATTGGATACCCAAGGGCATCGCCATTTCTTTATTCTTTATTCCATGCCATGGCAATATTATGCCTCGAACATTAAAAAGCCATTCTAGTACTGAAGGCATTAACCAGTGAACAAAAAGAAACAAAAATAAATACGATGGAAACGAAAGTTTTCTTCTGTCAGGCTGAATCTGTACTTTTATCACTGCTGTTTATGTCCCTGTGGGTCTGACTTCATGTCACTTCTGTACAGGAAACTAGCTGTAGCCCTACATATCACTTCTCCAGTTCCATGTTTGGGCCTATGATCCAGGAAAATGAATAATACACGTGCCATACAAATCCAAACATCAAATTACGTGATTTTGATTGTTTGTGATAATGATTGTATTAGTCTTCATCTTCACTGCGTAAGAGGCATAATCATAGGTTGATTTGGCGGGGGGGGGGGGGTGGGGGAGATACAGTTATTGTATCATGTACGTAAACCCGGTAGACTACGTGCGAAATGCGCTCATTCTACTCCCTCAAAAGTCGCCGACATTGAACAAAATACTCGAAAACGTTTGGTAAACGAATTTTCCAAATCTAGCTTTGGACCCTGCTGTTTTATGTTCCTGTGATGGCAAATCAGTGATTTCGTTTTATTTTCGCGATTCATCTGAACGGCATTGTTTGGTCGAAGTAAGTTAAAGGGATGGTTTTCATAGTGTTGGTTGAGATTGGGATTTCTGATTTGAACTTTTTGCGAGAAATTGGAAATCACTAATATCACAGAACATACAATTCTAAGAAGAATTCCAAGTTTACTGATGAAAGTCGGTTCTGATAGAGCTGGGATATCCAAAAACAATGCAAAACAAAGTGGTCCTAATTAAAAGATGGGCCCCAACTTTTATTAGAATCTCTTTGTTTTGGTCGGGCATCTCAGCCATTTCAAAACCAATTTTCATCAAATAAACGTTGAATTCCTCTTGGAATTACATACTTTTTCATATTCTATACAAAAGGTTTCTCATTATCTCACCAAAAATGTCAGAAATCTGACGCCAGGCCTCATCCAAAACTACGTCATCCCTTTAAAAGCTCCACACAATTTTCGTTTCAGTCGCCGCGATAAAATGAAGATGAGAACAAAGATGAGAACACAGTTACGCTATAAATTCATTGTTAGAATGCTTCCTGGTATATGATACAATGAGTTCACACACACACACACACACACACACACATATATATATATATATATATATATATATATATATATATATATATATAGTACTATGTTATATTATATTGTATTATATTATATTATATTATATTATATTATATTATATTATATTATATTATATTATATTATATTATATTATATTATAATATTATATCTTCTGTCTTCTCACCTTTTTGATTTGATTTGATTTTATTGTTCCACATTTCAAAACATCAAACATGATACGATCTATTGAACATAAGATTGAACATAGCGTCGTAAATTACAAAAATACAAGAGAAGACAATTTAACAAACATGAAATGTGGGGACCTACTAAAAAGCAAAGCTTGTAATGTATAGGTCCCTGTATATATGAAAGTGTTGGTCTTCTTAAACAGCCTAGAAACGAAAACTATGAAAGGAAGGAAAGGGACGTAAAAGAAAAGAGAGCAAAAAGAGCAAAAGAAAGGAATAAAATATACGAAAGCATAGCGAAATACAAAGTAGCCACCTGTAACGCGTTTACAAGACTCCTTGTCACCCGAGCAACACAGTTACGTAACTGTAAGAATGCGCAAAAACGCACATGATACATAATGATTCATTAATTCAGGAATAGCCTTGACATAAATGACTCAGTAAAAAAAAAAAAAAAAAAGGCAAACATGGAATACATATGATAAACAACGAATCTGATAAAGAAGAGGGAGTTCAAATAAAATTGCATGTTGTATTATTAGATATAAGCCTGCACAAGGGATTTTTTTAGTTTACGTTTAAAACAATTCAATGACAACGATTCAGTAATGTCGGAGTCAAGGCTATTCCAGAATGTTGGACCTGTATGCACTATTGTTTTAAGAGCAAATGCAGTTCTCACGGGAGAAAAGTGAAATGAATTTTCCTGTCTTGTAGGGTAGGAATGTATAACTTTATTTTTTACAAACATGGGAGTGAAAGCATAAGGTAATTCGTCTTTAGTTAACTGGTACATAAATATCCCAAGGGAGTAAGAATATATATCAAAAATCTTTAAGAGGTTATTACTTTTGAACAGAGGGCTTGTCGGTGCTAAATGATTGGTACAATTGATAATCCTTACAGCTCGCTTTTGTATTCTAAAGATAGACTCCAGACGTATTTTGGAACAATTCCCCCAGGCCAGTATGCTATAATGAAGATACGGCAATAACAAAGTCGAATATAAGGTACGTAATATATATGTGGGGAAAACATGCTTAAGCTTCTGTATAACACCCAAATTTCTTGATAATAACTTACATAAATGATTTGTTTGTTCCTGCCAAGATAATTTACAATCAATTAAAAGACCAAGAAATTTAACTGAATTTGTCTGTTTTAAGTTTACTCCTGTGATTGAAATTGAGCCAGGTAAACAAGTGATTGTATTACTAAACACCATAAAATTAGTTTTGTTTAGATTTAGGGATAATTTGTTACTTTGAATCCAATCATTGACGTGATTCAACTCAGAGTTAAGCATATCAAGTAACTCAGTAGGATTTTTGTGCGTCAAAAAAAGACTTGAATCGTCCGCAAACAAGAGGAAAGAAAGGAGTGCTGACGACCTGGGCAAATCATTTATGTACACAATAAAAAGAAGTGGTCCCAAAAGGGAGCCTTGTGGAACACCACACGTTATATTTGCTGTGCTTGAATCAGAATCATTAATGTGTACAAATTGTGATCGATTTGTGAGGTAATCTCTGAACCACTCCAAAGCGCTGCCACGAATCCCGTAATGAGACAGTTTGTACAGTAATATTTCATGATCAATTGTGTCGAACGCCTTGGAGTGGTCCAGAAAAACTCCAACAGTGTGAGATTTAGCTTCGATAGCTTGAACAACTTTATCTATTAACAACAAAACAGCGTGAGAGGTCGAGTGTTTTTTGCGAAAACCAAATTGAGTGTCTACTAAGATATCATGGTCATTTAAAAACTTGATAGTTCGGGAGTAGACAACTTTTTCAAGTACTTTGGAGAATGATGATAAAAGAGATATAGGTCTATAATTGCCCAGGTCGTCCTGTCTGCCTTTCTTAAAAACAGGAATAATCTTGGCAACTTTCATTTTACTAGGAAAAACACCAGTCATTAAAGACAAATTGAATACATGGGTCAAAGGTGCGGCTACTTCATAAATGATTTGTTTAAGAAGAAACATTGAAATACCATCATAGCCTGAGCTTTGTTTAGCTTTAAAATTATTTACAATATCAATGACATCCAATGCATCTACGGGCGTGAAAAATATAGAACTAGGATTGGGATTCACAAGAAATGAATGAAATGTTTTTTCCGTTAAAGGAATATTTCTGGCCAAATTTGACCCAATATTTACAAAATACGTGTTGAATGCTTCAGCAATACCACGGGAGTCATCAATTATCGTTTCATTTTGTATTATTTTATCAATTCCCAGTTTCTTTCCATCATTCTTTTTTAATACATCATTTATAACTTTCCAAGTAGACTTGATATCATTTTTATGGATTTGAAATTGTGCAGAAAAATAATCTTTTTTTGCTTTACGTAGCACAGAAGTCAAAGTATTTCGGTAAGCTGAGTATTTACGTTTTGCTTCTTCTGTACCACTAGACTTATATCTATAAAATAAATTGTTTTTACGATTTATAGATCTCAAAATTGATTTGGTGATCCAAGGACTTCTTGGGATTTTTTTATAATTCAATTTGATCGATGAAACTGGGAAATGAGCATCATATAAACGCAAAACAATTCCATTGAATATATCAAACGCTATATCAGCGTCGTTCATATTATAAACAGCAGACCAGTCGGTATGATCAAGACTCATTTTAAAACTTTCTATACGTTGCTGTGACATTACTCGAAATCCCTTTTTATTATAATTTGTTTTACCTTTTTCAAAAATATCGTGTAACGTCACAAATATAGGGAAGTGATCCGCATTTGGCATTATTAGGCAAATAAGTAAGGATTACATAAACTTCCAAGGTTTTCATTTCAACATTGTTTCTGTCATGTTGTATGAATAGCAATTTGGTGAAATAAAAGCTGCTTTCGTTGCTGTCCCAAATACGCTTATAAAAGGTTTTGTGAATCAAACAAAATAAATCGTTGTGGGGGTTGCTTAGTATTATAAGTCATTCTATGAGGAATGTCACAAATGTACACACAAGTAGTTATGTACATGTATCAAGGCTGTATGCATGGTTGTTTAATGTGTATGTACACGGGGTGACCAGATTAATGGAGAACATTCTATATGATATAGATATAGTACATACAGGCTGACCAGATCAGTGGAGAATTTTCTACATGGTATACAATGTAGCTACAGTACATGTATGCATGTGACAGGAAATACATTATAGCTCACTCAATCTAGAATGATTTAACCCATTCCAGAAAATTCTAGGAAGTGCTGGCTGAGAGAGGCACTGCCCTTGTAACCCAATGTGATTGGTAGTTAATTTTGGCAATGATGTTATGCACATATTAGGCAGTGAGTCATCCAGGATTCCTGGAATTTGGACTTGCTAGTATGTTCAGGTATGTGGCCCCAGGTTGGAGAAAATTACAGAATGTACTAGAAAGGGGTGAATGGATAGTATATAAGCAGGAGAAATTCTGAGGTAGGCAGAGTACCCAACACCTCTGCTCTGAGAGTTACGTCACTTCTGGCTCTGAAGCGACTTGTTATAGTCAGTCCTGTGTTACCTGCTGACCTGCTATACAAACTGTGTTTGTGGAGATAAGGCCTGGGAGACATTTTGCCTGCAGAGAATTAATTTACCTACGTTGGAGATAGACTCCATATTTTAGTGTCAACGGACATTGTTACGGCAAAGCTGTGACGGGCTGGATTCCTCGCTGGACATTATAAAGTGAATCATCATTAAACGCATCAACTGGACGTGGTCGTCACAACGTTTGGATTCTGCACGTTTCGCCGTGAACATCTATCGTGGACTATACCCTGGATTTATAACGCGGACTATTGTAACTTGTACCTCTGGATTTACGTCGAAGGAATCATTCATCGGTGCATCACGGATCATTCATTTGTGCATCAAGCATCGTATTTGGACACTACCAGAAAACTGTAGGGATTTCGTGATTTAGTGAGTAAGTGATTCCATTACTGACTTATATTTGTTTATAGTGATCATTATTGTACTGATGTGAAAACCGATTACGAGTCTGTACCCACAATATCACTGTTAATAAACCGCCTGAACATCAGTTGATTGTTTCTTTTGTGCGATCATTCTCAGAGTGATTTTGGTCGTAACAAAATTGGGGGCTTGTGTTCGGGAAGTGAATGTAAAGCCAAACTTTAGAATTTGGGAACGTTCCGGAAGCCAGAATATTGGTACAGACAAAATACCGGTTGAATTGATTGTTCAATTGTACATTGTGTGTAATACATGTGACAATGTCAATCAGTACAATGGATGTTCAGGCATTTGTTCAGAGGACAGATTTGTCCCTCAAAGATTTGCAAAGGTTACGCAAATGTGATTTGACTGCTATTGCACAGCATTTGAATGTTGATGTTCCACAAGGTGTAAGAAAGGCAGAGATTCTTGACTTGGTAGCTGGTCACATGGAGCTCAAAGAAGAAATTGACACTTCAGATCAAGCTCAAATGTCAGATCAAACACGGCTTGAGCTTGCTAAATTGCAAATGAAGGAAAGAGAAATGGAAATGAAGGAGAGAGAAATGGAAATGAAGGAAAGGGAAAAACAAAGAGAAATGGAAATGGAGAAAGAGAAGATGAGATTAGAAATGGAAATGAAGGAAAGGGAAAGGGCTAGAGAAGTGGAAAGAGAAATTGAAATGAAGAGACTTGAAATGGAACAGCAAAAATTTGAAGTGGAGCAACAAGTGAAATTGCGTGAGATGGAATTGACTCATGCACAGACTGTTGGAAATCGTGAAAGGGCTCCCTCTGAATTTGATTTGGCCAAGAACATTCGATTGGTGCCAAAGTTTGAAGAAAACAGAGTTGATGCATATTTTGTGTCATTTGAGAAGGTGGCTAACAGTTTGAAATGGCCACAGGAATTTTGGCCCATGCTCCTTCAAAGTGTGTTTGTCGGCAAAGCAGCCGATGTGTACTCATCTCTCTCTGAAGAGCAATCACGTGACTATGCTACAGTCAAGAAGGCAGTGTTGAATGCTTATGAGTTGGTGCCAGAGGCATACAGACACAAGTTCAGAAATTCGTACCGCAAACCAGGCCAGACACATGTTGAGTTTGCTCGTGAAAAAGAAATGATGTTTGATAGGTGGTACAGATCCCTGAAAGTGGATCAGGATTTTGATAACCTACGTGAGGTTGTTCTCTTGGAAGAATTCAAAAAGAGTGTTGCTTTCAGTGTGAGGTCACATTTGGATGATCACAAAGTGACAAGTTTGCATAAAGCAGCCTTGATGGCTGATGAGTATGAGCTGACCCACAGAAATGACAACAGACCACCTTTCAGGAATTTCTCTGGAAATAAGAGAGACAAAAATCAGTCGAGCAATCCAAAGAATGCTGGTTCTGAAAAAGGCACGAGTTCTGAAACTTCATCGGCACCAAAGCCTCAATCTGACAAAGGGTCCAGTACAAGTGCAAATGTCATCAAATGTTTTCACTGTAACAAGACAGGGCATGTAAAGTCACAGTGTTGGAAGTTGCAAAACAAAACAAAGAAGGACATGGGATTTGTCATGTCAAAAAGTGTCCTACCAGAAAATAGTGTCCCGTTCAGTGAAACACAGGCCATTGAAAGTCGATCTCCCAAATTCAAAGATAGGCTGAAGCAGGTGGATGAGAGCTATCGTAGCTTTTTGTTTGATGGTGAGGTGACCCCATGTACTTCTGGTGAGGCAGGTAAACCAGTAGTCATCCTGCGGGATACGGGGGCCTCTCAGTCGTTGATGGTGGATGGTGGTATGACTTTTCCACCAGATAGTGCAGTGAATGCAAAAGTCTTGATTCAGACTGTTGATGGCAGTTATATGTCAGTACCACTGTATAGAGTGGATTTGAAGTGTGACCTAGTTTCTGGTCCTGTCACTGTTGGAGTTGTTCCTGAGTTGCCCATGGTAGGCATTGACTTTTTGTTGGGGAATGACTTGGCTGGGGACAAGGTGGTTGCGTCTCCAGTTGTTTCGGATAAACCAGTGGTGGTTGCTGAAACTGAGCAGTTGCAGGAGGAGTTTCCGGGGATTTTCCCAGATTGTGTTGTGACTAGGTCTCAGGCTCGTAGAGCTGTTCAAGAAGATGCGGATTCTGTTGATGTGGAGGAGAATTCCGGTGTTTGGTTGGCAGAAACCTTTTTCAAGGATTTGAATGATGGGGTTGCTGTATTAGGCTCCGAGGCTAACAGTGATGGGCTGTTTAGCAAGTCTTCCTTGGTTGAAGCACAGCAGGCAGACTCTGAGTTGAAAGGCTTGTCTCAGACGGCGTGTTCTGAGGCTGAGGCTGAAAAGGTCCCTGAGTGCTATTATGTCAAAGATGGCATTTTGATGAGGAAGTGGAGACCTCCCCATAGGCCAGCTGATGAGGATTGGACGGTGGTCCGTCAAGTTGTTGTCCCTCCCTGTTACCGCGGTGAGATCTTGAGGATTGCTCACGAGTTACCTGTTGGCGGCCATTTAGGCGTCAGAAAGACAAAGGATCGGATCATGAGGCATTTCTATTGGCCAGGGTTGAATGCGGATGTGGCTGAGTTTTGCAAGACTTGTCACACATGCCAGGTGGCTGGTAAACCACAGCATTCAGTGAAGCCGGCGCCATTGATTCCGATACCTGCGTTTGAAGAACCATTCAGTCGGGTTCTAGTTGACTGTGTTGGACCTTTGCCTAGGACTAGGTCGGGTCATAAGTACCTCTTGACAATCATGGATATGTCTACACGGTTTCCAGAGGCTATCCCATTGCGAAATATCACTGCCAAGACTGTGGTAGATGCTCTAGTGCAGTTTTTCACTAGGTATGGGCTGCCCAAGGAAGTGCAGTCTGACCAAGGGTCAAATTTCATGTCAGGCATATTTCAAGAGGTGATGTATCGTTTGGGTGTGAAGCAGCTGAAATCGTCTGCTTATCATCCCCAATCCCAAGGTGCGTTGGAGCGCTACCACCAGACCCTAAAGACAATGATTAGGGCATTTTGTGAGGAGTATCCCGAGGATTGGGATAAGGGCATCCCTTTCCTGCTGTTCGCAACGAGGGACTCCCCAAATGAGTCGACGGGTTTCAGCCCATTTGAGTTGGTGTACGGTCATGAAGTTAGGGGCCCACTGAAGCTCATCAAAGAGAAATTCATGACTGAGGATGATGAGGTCCACCTACTTGACTATGTGTCAAAGTTTCGTGAAAGGCTTTCAAAGGCTTGTGAGGTAGCTAGGGAACACTTGAAAGTGTCACAAGACTCAATGAAGAGAAAGGCAGACAAAAATGCCAAAGCCCGAACCTTCAAACCAGGTGACAAAGTTCTTGTACTGCTGCCCATACAAGGTGAACCACTCAAAGCCAAGTTCAGTGGCCCATACTGTGTCAAAAAGAAACTCAATGATGTGAACTATGTGATCAGTACGCCAGACAGACGAAAAGATCAGAGGGTGTGTCATGTAAACATGCTGAAAGAGTACTATGAGAGAAAGGCTAGTCAGCCTGTAGGTGTAGCTCAGGTGGTAGAAGAGGAAGTAGATGAAGAGGGAGAAGCTCAAGATGAGAATGGAAGTGAGCCCTCTAGTGCCAGGTTGTCTAACTCAGAGATGTTAGGGAAAGTAGATGAGGCACTGAACTACCTACCTGAAAATCAGAGGAAAGATGTGACTAGTCTGTTACATGAGTACAAAGAAGTGTGTAAAGACAAACCAGGTTGCACCCCTCTGGCTGTACATGATGTTGATGTAGGAGATGCTGACCCTATCAAGCAAAACCCTTACAGGTTAAACCCGAGCAAACTGCAAAAAGTAAGGGAAGAGGTTCAATACATGCTAGACAATGACATAATAGAACCGAGTAAAAGCAGTTGGAGCTCCCCAATCGTCATGGTGCCCAAACCGGATGGGTCTCAAAGATTCTGTATAGATTACCGAAAGGTAAATGCTGTGACGAAAACAGATTCTTTCCCCATTCCCAGACTAGAAGACTGCATCGACAGGGTCGGAAATTCTGCATATGTCAGTAAAATAGACCTTCTAAAGGGATACTGGCAAGTGCCCTTGACCGACAAAGCCAGGGAGATTTCTGCCTTTGCCACACCAGATGGCTTGTTCCAATGCAAAGTAATGCCATTTGGCATGAAAAATGCTCCGGCCACCTTCCAACGGCTGACAAACCAAATCATTGCCGGACTTGACAACTGTGTAGTATACATTGATGACATCCTAGTGTATAGTGACACGTGGGAAGAGCACATTACACACTTGCGGCAACTCTTTGATCGACTCAGGGAGGCCGGATTGGTGATTAATCTGGCAAAGAGTGAATTTGCAAAGGCCAAAGTGGTGTATCTCGGGCATGTAGTCGGTCAGGGACAGGTATTGCCAAGAGAAGCCAAGGTAGAAGCTATACTAGGCTTTCCCATTCCCCAATCCAAGAAGGAGTTGCTCAGATTCCTGGGCATGGCTGGTTTCTACAGGAAATTTGTGCCAAATTTCAGCACTGTAGTCACCCCCCTAACAAACCTGCTGAAGGGTAAGGCAAAGTACACCTGGACTGATGAGTGTCAAAGGGCCTTCGAGAAACTAAAAGCAGTCCTTGCTAATGAGCCTGTTCTGGCAGCTCCTGACTTCCAAAAGCCATTCAAAGTGGCAATCGATGCTAGTGATGTAGGAGTGGGAGCGGTTTTGCTCCAAGAAGATGAAGAAGGCACTGAACGACCGGTTAGCTACTTTTCCAAAAAGTTGAACGCATACCAAAAGAAATACTCAACTATCGAGAAGGAGGCTCTCAGTCTCATCCTTGCCCTCCAGCAATATGAAGTGTACTTGACAAATAGCAAAGGGGAGATCACGGTCTATACTGACCACAACCCCTTGGTCTTTTTAGACCGGTTCAAAATGAAGAACAATAGACTGTTCAGATGGAGCATGATGACGCAGCCATATGCTCTCAAAATCAAACATGTGGCAGGCAAAAATAATGTAATTGCTGACGCTTTGTCAAGAGTGTAACATGAAGAGAGTATCAAAGGTGAAAAGTTTTCACCGCATATCACTTACAGTGTACATTGTATGTGTTTAGCATATCCATTAATGTATGCAAAACAGTTTGACATGATTGTATAAGCTCCGAGAATCCAAGCAATATCAATGTAACTGGTATCCATGAAAAGAGAACATGGAATCAATGCAGCTTTTCAAAAGGCATGTGATAGTATGTGATTATGGTTGTTTGAGTTGGATTTTACCTCACATTCGTTGTAAATAACACTGAGAAATTGTGAAGGTAAAAGAAACCCTTGCTACGGCAAGGCTTTCTTTTTCCCATGGGGGATGGTGTCACAAATGTACACACAAGTAGTTATGTACATGTATCAAGGCTGTATGCATGGTTGTTTAATGTGTATGTACACGGGGTGACCAGATTAATGGAGAACATTCTATATGATATAGATATAGTACATACAGGCTGACCAGATCAGTGGAGAATTTTCTACATGGTATACAATGTAGCTACAGTACATGTATGCATGTGACAGGAAATACATTATAGCTCACTCAATCTAGAATGATTTAACCCATTCCAGAAAATTCTAGGAAGTGCTGGCTGAGAGAGGCACTGCCCTTGTAACCCAATGTGATTGGTAGTTAATTTTGGCAATGATGTTATGCACATATTAGGCAGTGAGTCATCCAGGATTCCTGGAATTTGGACTTGCTAGTATGTTCAGGTATGTGGCCCCAGGTTGGAGAAAATTACAGAATGTACTAGAAAGGGGTGAATGGATAGTATATAAGCAGGAGAAATTCTGAGGTAGGCAGAGTACCCAACACCTCTGCTCTGAGAGTTACGTCACTTCTGGCTCTGAAGCGACTTGTTATAGTCAGTCCTGTGTTACCTGCTGACCTGCTATACAAACTGTGTTTGTGGAGATAAGGCCTGGGAGACATTTTGCCTGCAGAGAATTAATTTACCTACGTTGGAGATAGACTCCATATTTTAGTGTCAACGGACATTGTTACGGCAAAGCTGTGACGGGCTGGATTCCTCGCTGGACATTATAAAGTGAATCATCATTAAACGCATCAACTGGACGTGGTCGTCACAACGTTTGGATTCTGCACGTTTCGCCGTGAACATCTATCGTGGACTATACCCTGGATTTATAACGCGGACTATTGTAACTTGTACCTCTGGATTTACGTCGAAGGAATCATTCATCGGTGCATCACGGATCATTCATTTGTGCATCAAGCATCGTATTTGGACACTACCAGAAAACTGTAGGGATTTCGTGATTTAGTGAGTAAGTGATTCCATTACTGACTTATATTTGTTTATAGTGATCATTATTGTACTGATGTGAAAACCGATTACGAGTCTGTACCCACAATATCACTGTTAATAAACCGCCTGAACATCAGTTGATTGTTTCTTTTGTGCGATCATTCTCAGAGTGATTTTGGTCGTAACAGGAAGAAAACGAATAGAAGTCATATTTCCTCGTTGCCGTCCGTAGATGACCTGGGCGGGTATTCCATATATATATTTAAGCAATGTAAGAAATAAAGCTTAGATTTATGCAAAATTGCTTGAATTCTAAACAATTTTGCTTAATCAATGTCCGCTTAAGCAAAATTGCTTAAATTTAAACCGATCGGTTTGGTAAGCAATTTTGAGTAGAAAATTGCTTAATTTTTAGCAGGAAAGTTTTGCTTGAGCAAACTTGCTTAAATATGTTTTGGCATTCCATACAGATCAATTTAAGAATTGTTCATTATGTAAGCCACCTTCTTCATTGCTAATCTTGTTTGTGCAAGATCGGATGAATTGACAGTCTCCACACACATATAGCCGGTATTCCATAAAATTTGCTAGAAATTTTCTTATAATTATAGCCAATCGTCTAATAGAGGTGTGAAAATGTCGTCTTTATATGAGCGGATTACAGGAGAGATGCACTCCTAACGGTCATTAAAGGCCCTGTTTACCTTTGGGAGCAGTGATTAAAAAAAAAATCAAGATATTTCATTAATTTTCATGCATATGTGTAGGTCTGTTGTATCACAAAACGTCCTATCATATAAAATTTTTGCAATAAAACCTAAAATATGAGGAGATATCAGTATTTTTCTCAATGAACCATAACTGTAAGACGGCTTAGTCTTGGAAACACTTTGATTATAACTATTGTTCACATTTTGTGTATTCAACAATATACTCAACATCGATTATACAGATTCAAATTTTTACAGTGCTTGTTTCTATCCCTAACTCACATTTTAGAATTATTTTAAAGCACTAATGCTGGGTTTTTGTTTTTATCTGCAACTGGTAAATTATGCCTTGAAGATACCACTCCATTCCCCTCAAGGAAAGTGGAGAAAACCAAGTAAGCAGTTCGTGTAAATATAGGATCAAGAATGTGGAATATATAAATATGTTTATTTAGTGATTACTTCTGGTCTTTACATTTCTTTGTATCTGTATTATGCACACTGCAATTATAAAGGAACCGCTGCCAAGTGGTACCAGTGTATAAGACTGTATACATACTCTCAATCTTGTGCAATGAGGGCCAGGTCACGTTATTCTGAAGGGACTTAACAGCTACCGATTGCTTAGTTGCTTGCTCGTAGGAATGAATTGAAGTACTTCTTTGTTGGTCATGTGAAGTAAGTAATCCCACTAAATTTCGCGTGGCAACTGATTTGCTAAGAGAGTGCAATGATACTGTAATAGGTACAGTTAACTTCAGAGGAGGCATAATATGAAACCAACGAAGCCATAGCTATTTTCAGGCAACAATGATAAAGATAAGGAGTAACATTGAGAGTATGATAGATAGATGCCTTTCCCGTCTTCTTCAACCCCCTTCCTCCTCCTCCTCCTCCCCCCCCCCCCCCCCCCGCACGTGTATTGATTCGTTATACTTTCAATTCCAGAATTGCGCATCCCTGTTCTCTGCATTCTGCCGGGGCCTCGGGTAATTTTATACCTCGGACTCGAAACAACCTGTTTCGTTTCACACAGGCACCTTCTGGTAAAGGAGCGAACGATTTCCGAGCCCCGTATATGGCTGAATATCTTATGTCTGAATATCCTGTCACTGCATAAAATGACACAATCCATCACTACGGTGACTACAGTGATTTTTAAATCATTGTGTTTCAGTGGAGTTGACTCGAGTTAATAACGGTAAAATATTTCGAAAACAATATCCTCGGTAATCTAAGCCCTTGTGAAGTTTTAGATATCACGAGGAAAAGCACTCAATTATCTTTCTTTTCAAGATGTTAGGCCCTATGGAGAATTATCTAATGTACACTTGTAAACAATTCTACAAGAAAAATTAAACTGCCTTCATGTCGGATTCAGGTAATAAACTTTCTGATAAAATGTTTTTGAATCGTCCCCAAGTACCTTGACTTTGTTTTCAGCGCCCATTGTCTTTTATCAAGTTTAATGTAAACATCAATAAAATGCGGTCAGTCAAAATGATAACAATGATAGATAATAACTAATACCGGAGTTTCGTATATGCAGTCATGTAGAAAAAACAAGAAAATGTATTGAAAAATGTAGCTACACTGGCCTATCTCACAGCGTTGTTAAATAGTTGCTAATAATCATCTTCACTATCAGTGCATGGCGGATACTGAAGCGCACGCGCTACCTCTTTATTTTTTTTTTTTGGTTAAAACAAAAGAAATAAAAAGAAAAAGGAAGCGCTTTCGCCCCCCTTTTGTAAAGGAGCCTCCCTTTGCGGAATTCCTGGATCCGCCCCTGACTATTGTGATGAACGACTAATGAGTAATGACTAATTACTATGTTTGGCGCTCGTCTACATCTTATTACATTATGTTATCATACAATGGAGTCAAAAGGGGAATAAGCTTTCGATCGATAGCAGAATCTTCGTTAGAGCAGGGAGGTGAGGCAAAATGACTAACAGGGAGGGATAGCAATCACATATAAGGACTACACACAACAAGAACAGTCTGGGTAGGGCCAGGGACACAGAACAAAGAAAACAAAAGAGGAGGGTTGGAGGTCACGGGCAAGGAGCCCAACAGGTAAAGGGAGGGGGATTTAAGGAGGGTGGATAGACAAAAGGTAGAGGAGGGTCAGTGATGATCCCGAGGACCATGGGGGGGGGGGCAACCTTTGAAGGATAAGGATGAATTATAGGAAGGCAACATCAAACAAGATGAGGAACAACAGAGGGGTAAAGAAAGGAAAAGAGTGAAATAGCAACAGCAAGAGTGGGGGGGGGGGGGGGGCTGAGCAAGCAACGAGCCCTAACCTGGTGTACCAAGAAGAGGCATCAAAATGAAAGTAAGAGTTAACCAACAAATGCCAGTTATCAAACATATCAAATTGTATGTAAAATAATGATAATAGTAACAATAAAGATGATATTGATGATAGTAATGGTAAAGATAATGATAATTAAACTTATAAAAAAGGGGGAAAACACAAAAACCAAAGGGAGCTTATGCAGATATACATGCATGCCTATATAATCATATATAATAGTATGCACGTGATTTATAAACACATATTATACTGCTTTCGGGCGAATTTCCCTTCTGTCCGTGCCTCAATCAAAGTTTGATCCCTCACTCTGTTGTGGTCATTGAGATTTCGTGATGTCGTTGCAAAACATCACAGCACATAAAACGTTCAATGCGGAGCTGTTACCAGTTAGTGGCAGACTTACATACTAGAGTCAATATAGTTTTCTTCCAATTCATGCTCCTCTTCGTGATGGCGAAATTTTGTCTCTCAATTTTGGGCGCTTGAGCTGGTGAGACTAGCTCTGTGTGTAAGCGAGTGGTAACTCCCGAAACGTAGCGAGTCTACGACAGTGCCATGACTACATAGAGTTCACGACTACTAGTATAGTCACCCTGTTTGGAAAGGAGATGACTGACTCTAAGCAGAGTACTGTACATTGTACAATCAAGATTGTGGCTACCGCTGTGCGCGCATGCGTTATTATCTGCTCTCTATCAATCTCGCTCGGTCTCTTGCCGTCAATGAAGATGTTGCCTCCAAATCAAAGTTCGATGAACTTGGGCCCAAACAAAAATGATACGCCAAACGAGAGCCCGTGTAGGGGAACCCCCTGAATGACCGCATCGTGTGTGGGAGAAATTCTTGAGGCGCGCTTTGACCAATCAGAGCACTCCAATCCTTGCTTACCGTATACCGAGTACACTAAGTCTCCACCCTCATTCTCACTGCTCACACATTTTACGGCAGTATGTGATTTGCATAATAACACGCACCATGGATTGTACGGTTTCTCAGCATGAGGACTCATGGATAGTTGTGTTTAATCCTAAAGGCTCTTCGATAGAGATATTTTCCCTAAACTTTCGATATGCATTTTCCATCTGGCGCAACAAAAACTGACTACCTCACGTCAAACCAAAATAAAGGCATCTTCACTCCTCCTTCTGTCTCAGCAGAAACTGATTGTTTTTATTCATCAGTTTGACCGTGAATGACGAGAAAAAAAGTTAACAACAAAAAACCAATAAAAAAAAAACGGGATAACGAAAAACTGTCGACCTTCAAAACTTTATCGTATCACTACATTGTGCTGCGTTAGAAATTACATCCCTATCAATGAATGGAACCAATACTAGCGCCCAATGCTGATGAGTGTGTTCATGTATTTTATAGCCATGAGGTGACTTTATTCGAGCGTTAGTGATGTTCTTTATGTTTTGATCAACCAAACAAAGCAAAAACACCCTAAAACGACTTATAATGATAGTCCTGTTTCGAGCCATAAATTTCCCGTATGTGTCTTGTGCCTTTTCGTTCTTTTCTTTTCATTTTTTTTTTGTTGGCATTATTACAAAAACTTTCTTGTCATTCTATACTACTGATGAGGCTGTGACGTGATTGTCTCACGTACAATGTGTGGAGCCGCAGCAACACAACATCTGTTTTGCGACTCTGATAGCGCTCGTTTGTTTTGAAGCCGAGTATAGAGGAAATGAGTCTCGAATTACAACAGGATGCCATCGGGTTCTCTCCACACATCGCGCCGATATAAACATACCCATACACACATCACATGCACACATGCACACTGATATCTCTACCTCTGATGTACTTATACATGATAACAATTAGGCCTGTGGATGCACTGCTAAAAGATGATGAGCGTCTGAAATGAAAAAAAAAAAATGGGACGCATTATTTTATTAACTCATATTATGTCATACACATTACATTCCTTTTTTTTTTGTTTACAGTCACATACTTTAGCGTGACGCTTTTAACTAGAAAATGTAGTAATTTGTCTCAAGATGCCCTAACAGAATTTTCAAGAAATTAGAAGGAAATTCAACAGATCTTCATAAGATAATACCACTAAACTCGATAGCACTTATTAAACAAAACAAACAAAAAAAAAACCACGTAAAATTGGATGCATCCCCATTCAATTTGGAACTAGTCTTTACTACCTTAAAATTCAAATAATAGAGAAGACGTGGATATGACAAGAGCGTCACTACAACTGAATACGACATTTCTGGCTGATACACTTCCAAGTCGTAACAAAAGGATATGATTATTATGTTATTTAGAATGATGCAGTGATACAATGACCTCCATTATATACTATCACTATCACAACTATATTATAGTTACTTAATTTTACTCACAATGATTAATGACAATAATGATGATAATGATAATGAGAAAATGGGGATAAAGATGAACATTGTTGCTGTTATCAAGTTATTCCTATCGCATTCATTATCATCATAAATATATATCAATACCATCACTGTTTATAGCGATTGCAGAAGTGGAAGTTTCCTTAACAAAGAAAAAAAAGAGATAATAATAATAATTACACACAAACCAGATCTCAATACATTATTAAGAGGAAAACACCGAGTCTCACTTAAGTCGGAGGTGTAAGGATGAACACTGAATTGCGTCTGTCAGGTCCCCATCCCTTGCCCTTCGCGGTTGAGAATTGTATACGAGTCCCATGGAGACTCAAAGGAGATCCCAGAATCACCTTTCGTATAAATAGGACTACATGTACTTCCTTTGATCGACTAGCACTCTGTTTGTTTGATGGAAAGTTATTGTCATCGTCACGATTTTTTTTCCATTAGATCATTTACTCTATCTTTTGAAGTTATTGTTCTTGTGTTTTTCTTATTTTCAATGATTAATTTCAGTCCTATAAAGATGAAGACCTACAGAAAATGCATGATAAATCGAAATACTGAGAGTAAACTGATTTCGCACATTGTACGTTTATACATGCCCTTTCAGGTTTGCCAGTTGTACACACAGATATGCATTACATCTTCCGCTGTAACTCGCTGTTCATTTACAGTGTACTTTTGAAATAAAAGTGAACTAATGCTACACGCATCTTAGTCATGCCATGTATCATTGTGCACGTTACGTATTTTGCGTCATCACAAAGTTCTGTTTATTTTATTGAGGAATATCATGAAAATGAATTAACTTGATTACAATGAAACTATACTCACGACGCTGTTATCTTCTGAATTCTCGTTCGATTTTCATCATCTTGTCTTGTCTGTTATCCTCATCACCACGTGATGATCATTATCACAGCCATCATTAAAGTTATCTTCCTGTGCATGCTTTCTCGTCCTTCTTTTTCTTCTTTTCTTTTTCTGCTTCTTCTTCTCATTCTCTTCATCATCAATACTCTGTTCATCTGTACAGAGCAGTCATTATTATCACCATCACCATCATCATCTCGCCTAAATCATCATTGCGAAAACAAATGACTGAGTGTTGATGATAGAGTCGGATGTTTTCTATGTCAGGTATATTTCGGATAACCTTATGTAACAATGTAGCCACTCCTGCTTCGTTGTCAATGCGTCTTGATAATAAGACCAGCTAAAATGTAAACCATCAGCTGATAGAAATCACTGTCTTATTATGATGCAATGGATGCTATTCCAGCGGGTAAGTGACAAGCTGAGTTACTCTCTGAGTCAAAATTCTTATCATTGTCTCATGATTTCCAGCATAGAGTGAAAGAAGTAGACGTCAGCATCCACAACAGGTACATCATGCTGTTTGGAATAAACTCCGTGCCACAGCTCGCACGCCATAATTTTTCCCATGTTGGTGGTATAGATTGGATGTCATCCAAGAGTCATATAAAAATATAGGCCTACGAGAGTGGGGCCATGAAGGTATAGTGGAAATGTGACGGCTATATACGATGTGACAGTGTGATCAAAACATGATGTAGGTCCCTGTAACTTGTAGGCGCCTTATACTAACCACATCCTTGGAACAGTCATGTAGAGCTCGGAATATACCAAAGTGATGTGACACGATAATGAATATGAAGACATAACATGGCAAACTACTCCAGTCACTGACCATGTATCCAAATGGTATCTCCAATAAGCATGGGTGTCCGGCCATTTCTAACATTCCATGGTGTGTGGATAGGCCTTAGTGTATATGTTCTACGGACTTTTCATGAATAATGAATTTGTGTTGAAGTGGTGGTGCGTGTTGTGTTCATGAATAGAGTTGGCTGGCAGGAAGGAACCGGCGCACACCGTCCCTTAGTGCGTCTACGGTATCGGGGGTGGATTGGGCTGTCGCATCGTCTAGATTCTGTACAGTGAGGTTGGCTGCATGCTCATTTTGCTCTCCCTCTCTCTCTCGTTTAGTTAGAAACTCGGTCCAGTGTGTGAAGATTACAAACCCCGTTATGATGTCATTGTGGGTAACAAGAAGGGTTCGGGGGGAAGCCCCGACTCATGAATTCTACCGCACACGTGCAAGGCTTGTTCGCGCAGTGTTGTTGTTTTCTTCATTAGTCTCAGTTTGCATGATTTTAAAAGACAGAAAATAGCTCTTTCTCATCATCATTGCTTATGCTACTACTTTGTTATTTACAGTGCTCTTGAGGTATCCCAAGGGATTGAATTCGGTAATCAACAGGAAAAATGTTAGATGTTTCCTGTTAACAATCAAGATGAAAATAATGTAGAATTACATGTATGCCTGCCACTGAGGAGACCACATAATCTTTGTTTACATAGGCAGTGATAATAAACTCGTATGATCTGACCAAAAAACCTGAGCAAACTAGGGATTGACAAAAACATCTACGTGTGTACTGTAATTTTTTAACTGTTTTTTTTAGTGTTACTAAAATTTTTAACTGTTTTTCACTTGCTTCAGCAAATTTTCTGTATCGTGATAGAAACAATCATCTAATCTTGATTACATTCGCAACAGAGTATACATCTCGATTTCCTTGAAGGGAACTCAATATTTTCAATACGAAATAGTCTTCACCTTAAAACATAGGAAGATTTATGGGAAGTTGGTCGTTTCATTTAAGAAGTGTCCAAGGCTTTTCATAAGTTCACTTGCAAAGCTATTTCACCTTGAAAACGAGTGATTTATATAGCGCGATGGCTGAGCAGATCAAGGTTTTGATACGTTCCCTTTATGGAAAATGCAAATATATATCTCGACTTACGTGGAAAATTTGCATGCCGAGGAGTCCTCGTGATAGATTGTAATAACGCAATCGATAAACTTCCTGTTTTCTCCAGTACTAGTATCACTACATAGAAAGGGTTACCAGTCTTAAGCTCATGGAGGCCGCCATCTTGGAAAGGGTTATGGGGAATTGGGCATTACGCGTACCCCCTATCGAGAGAATTGAACTGTGCATGAGTTCCCCACATTCGGCTCGAAGCTTTTTGTTAGCGTACGAGATTTCATGGACCGCTTTTCCGACGGTGTTGAACTTTGAGTAGATTCGTTTCATCGAAAACCTTCGTTCGATATTGGAAGTCGGCGTATCAATAATCAGCGCGTTTACCGGTCTATGCTTTAGAAGCAGAAATCACTCGTTTTTCGCCAAGAAAGTCGTCTAATCGAATGGAATTCAACCTGTGCACATTACGTTGAAATCGTGTGAGAACAATCGAGTGTGCCACAATTTCAGCTCAGTTTGTAGTTTTCGCAGCGGTCTCTTGTTCCGAAATTTAAACCGATGCGCCACTTAAAGCAGCAGGAAATTCATTAACAAATGACCTAGCTCAAGAAATTCTCCCGAAAGGTGCACGGGAAGAGCTGGAGGATAATATGGCTAAGTTTCTGGACAAAGATCCGTATACTTATGAACGGGAGAAAAAGACATTTCTCCACGGTCTCCGACAGTATCATGCCACGAAAGGGTAAGTTGTGTATGGTTTGTGTCTCGTTCTCTCGCTCACACATCCCTCATTCATTCTGGCTGAAATTCTCTTCGCTGACTATTGTTTTTCAGAGAAATTCTCACGTGTGTGCTCTTGTTTCTTTTGTCTCGCAGTGTTCAGCCGGCTATGTTTCGTACTCCTAAAGTGTCGGGCAGGGATCTTGACTTGTACATGCTGTATTCCAAGGTGACATCGTTGGGGGGAATTGTCAAGGTAGGTACACGAGTCGTGGTACTGTAACACTAACAATGTCGGCCTTTTTGCCTTGTGTTGTTCGGAATGCATGGAGACTGAACCGCACCGTATGCGGCATTGAAGTAGTTTACCATCACTATGTCTACCAGAAGTAAACCACTGACACTGTGCACGGACTGGGCACTGTTATGATGGCCTGAAATTGATGAAATGCAGAGTTTACTGAGTGAATCTAGTTTATAGACACTTCAACAGAGTATGGCAGTGAAGACTATTTGCAGGTTGTATCTGAGTACACTTCAGAGTGTTGTGTCAACGCAAAGGACTAAAACTGCAATCCATAAATGTTCAGAAAAATTGTGTTAGGGCCCTAACGTTACAAAGGTGGAAATTTTTGTGGTGTTGAAATTTTCGCGCATTTCACGCAACCAGAAACTAACGTGAAAATAAAAGCACTCAAATATTTTTGTTTGTCATATGTAGTTGAGGTCTTGATTCCGCAGAATTAAAAACTTGTGGAACTCTTTTTACCCAGCCAAGCATTAAAAATTAGTCACACAAAGATATCCACTTTTACTGTAACCAGACTTATTTGGCATATGTTTGCTTGTTGTTTGTTTTTGTTCTTGTCTTTCCCTTTTTGAAGCACCATGAGCACTGAAAGATGGACCTGTGTGCTATAATCCTATAGACCACTGTAGTTTATACCGAATTAAAAAATACCAAAATAGCCTCTGTTAAAGTGTCATTATCATCATGCTGAAAATGCTTTGCTGTTCCTGCCTGGGTCTCTTTAGTTATATTAGTTTATTGAGCTTTTTAAAAGTTGGTAGGTCTACTGGAACCTGGAATCACGATGGAATAATTTACCAGGATCTGTGGTACTCACTCCAAACCCAGCCATGTTCAGAGAGGTTGCACTGCCCTTCATCAACAAGATGCAACCTCCTGCTGGGTTCCACATGCTGTAGAAAGGGACCAATGTTTTTACTTGCACAAACTCTCGCTTTTATTGTACATAAGAGAGACATGCACAACCTTGTTACTTTTGCACCTCCATTGGCACACGGCACACTGTGCATCCTGATATAGCTTCCTTGCTGTGATTGGGATACTGCAACAAGTAATAAGTAACCAGAGAGGTACAAAATGTATCCCCGCATAGAATTAGAACCTCTGTTCACGAAATGTTACTTTCACTGTGTGTTGCCTCTCAAGTACAAAATTTGTAACAGACAGTCATCAATTTCATGTTCTTGTTTATCAAGAGTGCTTAGAAAGTGTATGTGAGCTTCAGTGAATGCTGTATAGCGTAAGGGACATTGGACTCGTAGAAAGGAAAATCAGATGTTTGCAGTCTAATTGCAGTGCCTGCCTTCGACAGTGAAAGTTGTAATCTTACGGTAGTAAGTGAAGTTTCTGATCAGATCTCCAGATGTCATGTGCAAGTACATGTAGTTGTACAATGTATGTATTACTACAAAGCACATGCGTAATGGTTTCAAACAGTGAACGTGTAGTACACATGGGGGATTGGTATGTACTTGCTCAGGACTGCCAACAATTATGAACGGTAGTGTTATGATTTTTAATAGGACAATGGAATTGCAAGGTTGCAGTAAAACCTCAAATCAATGATACATGATACACTTGAAAAAAATATCAAAGATTCCTTGTTTTAAGATGACGCAAAATGTTATTTTATTGTAATTTTCTAAATTGTGACAGAAAATTACAAGAAAATCCAAGGATATGACCTAATCTGTAAAATGCCAGCTGTGGATGACATACATTTATGTAGGCCTAAATCACAAACTGTTTCTTTGGACTGTTATAACAGCTTCCGTATAAATTCTAACAGCAAAATGATCGTGTAAAGTGCCTGTGTTTCATGACTACAAGTACTACAGTCCATGCTTTTTCCTGTTCCGTGTTTTGAGCTCAAATGCAAATATGCAACATAATTTGACATATGAAGGGTACGATGTATGTCATACTGGGATCTCTGCTTGCATGGAATTTGAATCAGTGTTCCAATTTGTAAGAAGGAGAAATATTTCTGTTCACATTTCAGTTGATTATGACAATCAGAATGTCTTAATGGCTTGTGTGTGTCAGTGTATACAACTTGTATTCAGTTGCAAATGGCAAGTATTTCTTTTATTTGTTTTTATTTAGTGTTTTTCATAATGCATTATATGATTTGATGGGAGAGTACAGTAGTACCTGAAATATAAATTGGAATTTGAATGAACACAATGATAAAAGATAATGAAAATACATTACAACAGTGATAGTCTAATGAATACCTAGGATGAAGAAGATTTTATCATTACATTGTATGTCACAGACATCATGCATCACCGCATTGCATATGACAATGACAATGACAATGACAGTGACAATGTTTTTTTTATTTTTTTATTTTCCCATGTCACCCAAGTATAGGGTATCGGGGAAAATCAAATTATAGTACAGTGTAATGACATGAATTGAGAAAAGAAAAATACAATATACATTGTACATGTACAACTGCTATTTACATTATATATTAATCAACAGTAAAGCACAATAGAAAATACAATATACATTGTACATGTACAACTGCTATTTACATTATATATTAATCAACAGTAAAGCACAATAGGTAATATACATTTGTTGTAATTGGCAAAAATCTTGAATGAAATGTGGTTGATAAAGCACCATGTACAACCAACAGTAAAAACAACAATAGATAAGATGCACTTACATGTACATGTATGGTATGAATGAAAATCTGAAATGAGTATGTACGTGGCTGATAAATCTATCAAAATATGCAAATTAGTTTAAAAGGATAATCTTAGATTATATTGATTAAAATTTCTGCTAGGCAACATGTTTATTGGCATGATAATTGCTATCTGTATTGAGTTCAATACACTGTTACAATACTGTATACGCCGTTATTTTCGCGTACAGATATTTTCGCGAATGACGAGGTCATAGACATTTTCGCGAGATGTTGTTTTCGCGAATCGACGCCAATGCTTACGTTAATGCTCTATTAACAAAGCGCATGGAGACAATTTCAAGTGTTAAATTCACGATCCAACTGCAATTCGCGAAGTTCGCGAAAATTAAACCCTCGCGAAAATAACAGCTTATCGGTATACAGTATGAGATTGAATGAACACAATAATAAAAGATGATGAAAATACATTACAACAGTGATAGTCTAATGAATATGATAAGAGGAATACACCCTGTAGGCTCCATCTTCTTTCCAAACTGATTTCTTCACATCACTGTTATAATTGTGGATCATACACAGACATTGTGCTCTGAGTTATGAGGGTGATGACCTTTAGATTCTACCTTATTTGAAAGGGCTGAGAGTAATTTGTCTGGTAAATGCTCCTTTACTTTATGGCAGGACTCAAAGACCTTCGTACTCACCCCCTTCTGTGCCAGTGGAGGGCAGAAGGGATTGGTGGGGACTGGAGCTTTTTGTTGTAAGATCCCTGCAATTCTGGACATTGACCCTTGACCCAGCCATGAGCACTGCCCCTAACCCCCCCACCAACACACATACACATAGAAACATTGTGCCGCTCCTTTGGCCCTTGTCTGTATATCAACATGTTCTGTGCATGATGACGAATGAGAATGGGTCACTTTCAAGAAACACATGCCATTTTTTTCCCCTGCATTTGTAATGGTGATGATTGCGATGTTATTTTCTTTGCATAGCTGAATTCATTAAATTCAAGGGAAAGCATTATAACTTGCTTCCAAGGTTTGAAGTAAACAATTTTCAGTAGGTGCATTTCAACTTTTGGGGCAAAAACTGACTTTGTGCAGGTTATCGTGTTATACCCCTTGCCAACTGAAGACATTTCCTCTTTCACTTTGTTTGTAATAACAGCGAATGATTCATGTACTAACTAGTAAAAAATACATATTTTGTCAATACATGTAGCATCATTTAGAAAAAGGTGCATTATCACAAATATTATACTTTGTTGCTCTTGCAGGTGACCAACGAATACAAGTGGGATCTTGTGTGCGAAAACTTAGGATTCCCATCACCCTGCAGTCAGATAGCGTATGTCATTCGACAGCTGTATGTCCGGTAAGTGAATGCGTCTCACTGGAATGTTGCCACAACAGTACATACACACACACTCACACACACACACACACACACACACACTATTCATCACATTTCTATAGAATTTAGAGAAACATCACATGTGACAGTTATATTTAGTGTTTGTGGTGTGTTTGTGCAAATGCATTGCTAGTTTCATAGACTTCAACAGATTTTCCTGTTACTTTGCCCTGTGTATACATTGTAAACAAGGACATTACAGAAAATGTTACTTTCCATTTTTCAAAGCAGTCGAGTGACAGTTTTGGCCTTCTTACAAATCAAAGGAAAAGACAAGCAGACACATTCAATATGTGGAAATCTATGTTCAAAACAAATGAATAATCATACGTTTATGTGAATAGTGCTGTCAACCCGAGTATTGTACTGTACAATGTAGTCTACCACCATCATATTTTAGAGATCATTACCTATTCTTTTATAGCTCAGAGAATGCTGGTGTTTCAGATATCATTTGCGATACTCAAGATGGCTGTTTTGTTTTGTTTTTGTTTTTTTTTTAAGTGGTTTTGTTGTTCACTGAGAAAGACAGAGGAAAATTTCAAATCTAAACAAACCTATGTACAATCTACATGTACACATGTATGGCATGCAAGGGTGAGTTGCTGGAATGAAATCACAGAAATCAAATCAGCATCGTGAAAAACTGGAAAGAAATCATATGAGGCTTCATATTGCTTAATAGAGACATTGAAACAGCAATCTTGGTCATACAGCTGTGACACTTCTACCTCAGACATTCATCTTTTTAACGAGTGTGTACATGAAGACCAAGAATGATTTTTCATGAATTATTCAGAAGAATTTGTAAATATCAAGATTTTTTTTTCTTTTTTAGTAGGGTGCATGATGAAATCATGATATGTGTGAATCTCAGTGAACATAAGCAGAGACTTACAGTGTACAAGACTGCTTTATAAGTTTTGTCTAGTATGTAGTGAAGTTTCACCAACATTTCTTTGAAAAGGTACATATGAATATTCAAATGATGCCATGGTCATGGTACATTAGCTGTAGTCACACGACAAGGAAGTATGCATACTGTATACGCCGAATATTTGCAAGGTTTTTATTTTCCTGAATATAAAAACGTGAAAATATTTACTCTCATCCCGACATGAATGTGAATACATTTCTCCATTCAGTAATGCACTCCGCAACTGCAAATTTTACCACATGTGAAATTGTTGGGAAGTCCCGATTTGTAAAAGATTGGACCCGCTAAATATACGGCTTTTACGGTAGTTTAATTCCTGATAAATTCCAGAAATTTGAGCATGCAACCACACTACCGACAAAACAACACGTGATAGACCTAAATTTGAGTGATGCATAACATGGTCTGTAATACGCATGCTCCACACAGGCGAAAAACTGGGTGCCATCCTTGAACATCAATTGAATACCAAACATACGGACGTGCAACAGCGTGCAAAATAATGCGCTCAAAGTTTCAGCTGTGCACATTCATACTACACAAAACTATGCATACACTGTAGTTTTACAAGAAGTAGGAAACTTCCCAAGTGCATGCGTGAATTTTTGTGGGAAGTTTTGCCGGTAAATTATCAAGAAGTTTTCATTCGCACTGCCCGAACTATGTGAAGCAAATTGCCGGGCAGTGAAACTATGTATGGTTTCACATCGTTTGACTGCAGCTATTGAGAAATATTTTGATGAGTTTGTTACTCACTAAACAACATACAAGTAGACTCACTTTTTTATGTTTGTCAGGAGTAATTTCCTCAGATAAATCAGGGATCCATGTGTTTGTATGCCTCACAAATGCCATTAAAAATGTTTTTGTTGTGGGGTTCATTTTCTTTTATATTTATATTTTTCTATTTTTTATTTTATATTTATCGATAATTGATAAATTGGGCCACAGTAGAACACACAAATCTTCCAAGCAGAGTGAATCACATACAGCTTGTTGGAAAATATGATTGCTAGGGCACGATCAGTCATCACATAATTATGTTGGGCTGGTTCTACCTACATAACTGAATGGGAAGGGCACTTCAGAAATAAAAGTTGTATGAATGCGATTGAATTTATTTTCCACTTTTTATCTCAAATTACTCCAGAACAAGTCAATGTCCTGGCAAATTGCATCAGCCAGACAAGTTTCTTGGTACCCAGACTCTTTTGATAGCAAATTCCAAATGGTAGAAGGTAAAAATTCTGAGCCCTTCCGAGAATTATGTTGTGGCTTTAATCAGTGATCATCACATGCACAATCAATGTAGACCAAGAATGTGAGGAAAAGTCTTGTCTAAGTTGCAAGACTCACTGGTACAGGAGTTTCTACCTTTGAGCCATGTTGAACAGAACATATCCATGAGTTCTCCTGAGAAACGACTGTGAAAGCCATTCCTCCTTGTACATGAAACTTACTGTATAACACATGAACACAATTTGCAATCTCAGCTTCTCTGCCCTGAAAAATAAACATGTTGATTGAAAGAATCTTGTCCTCAACTGCTTCACCTCACCACTGATGAAAGGATGCTTTATTGCGGCGTCAAATGCACCAACTTTAAATTTTCATTGACACTCTGTGTAAGTTTGATTTTCAGGGTAACATTGCTTCACACCTTGTCTTTCTGCCGAGGGTGTGATGCATGTTTGTAGTAGGTATACGAGTACGAGATTGAGGTCTCATGTATGAGAGAATCACAAATGCTATCGCACAAAAAAGGTCCCATTTATAACTTCTCGCAAAGAGCATGGAACGAATAACACTGGAAACACACACACAAATACCCACAGAAAATGGGAGGATGATATTTACCGACCTCTTGTCCTGCAGTTGACCCCGTTTGGCCAGCAATAATCTGCAAACTCCATCATACATGTGAGGGAATAATATTGCTTGCAGCAGATAATAATTAATGTACAAATTGCAAATGTCTTAAGAGAGCTGTGAAAAGAAAACTTTGACGTGTAGACACAGCCTTTTTCAATCATACGCATTAATGTATAGATACTGTGATTATTCAGTTTGAATTGTGTTTTGCTTTGAGATGAAGAAAGAGGCCACAATGTACACGGGTATGTAGCTTCATGCATGTTAATCTCTGTGGCTGGACCAGAAAATATTTGCTATCTGATATTTGATATTGATACAAGCACAATGTTTTGCTAACAAGTGAAAATTCATTAGTTTCTATTGCTCTGTGGTAAGGACACTTTCAATGTCGTGTTACTGAAGCCTACATTCCACACCTTTGAGAAGTATTGCTTTTCATACATGTTTACAACATCCTATTTATAAAAAAACACTTTCACCTTATATACCACTTCAGATATTGTAACTCTTATATTGCCCTGATGTTCATGTATTATACCGGTACTCTCTTCGCTCCCCCCACATTGAGCCTGTGTGACATGATTACACAGATAGCAGATGTGTAGACTGGCTTGACAAAAGATTCAATATGGCAACAAGGTCTATTGATAACAAAGAAGGCCCCTGTGACCCATTCAGGCTGACACAGTGGGGCTATCCCCTCTCTTCCAAGAGAATAGCCTGGCTCTCCTCCACAATAGATAGCCAGCAACAAAGAGGAAATTGGGTGGCTTGGGGTGTTGGTCATTAGCACTGTCTTTTTTATGAACTTGGTAAACGAGCTCAGGGAGGCTGCTGTTGTATAATGAAGGGATTGTTTTTTTTTTTATCTTCATGGTTTCAGATCACTGATAATGGTGGAGTTGTGTGTATTGTGTTGGTACATTGTATGGAATCTTGTAGTCAGTAATTTCACCTTGTTTGATTGAGAGTGATTCAGCTGGGGAAAATGCATCACACATTAGATATTAAATGCCCCTCATGTGGCATTGCACTCGCATGAACAATGTGCTTGCATAAAATATTCCAGACACATCGAAAGTGAGCCACATTTTTCTAAATTAATCAAAGTACCGCAAACTGTCCATTGTGACAGGCATTGCTCATTTCATTAGCAGTGACCGTAGGAAACGATGTTCAACATTCAAGTGGCAGTTGTTAAGAAGTGAATGATCCTTTTATTGAATTCCCTAGTGCACATGCAATGTGGATGATCGTTAGATATTTTCTTTCGTTTCACAATTTTACTACTACAATCTGCAATGTACATGCTGTATTGTGAGCATTGCACACAAAATAGTCTTCATTTTTTTTTTGCTTTGTTTGAATGGATTATATGAAGATTCAAAATATCTTTTAAAAAAACCCAGATTATCTTGTGATTTTGCACAAACCTTACAGAAAGGAAAAACTGCACACATGCACAAAAATAACAAAGTTGAACAGGTCTGAACATACTGACATACATTTTTTGTTTGACTCATAATCAGAAAGCTACATGACAGTGGTTATTCCTTGTACATGTATGTGTATATAAATTGTTTGTCACATTTGATAAAACTGGTAGGAAATGAATTTTTCTATTCCATTTGTCAACTGTATACAGCTGTAGATAAATTCACATACATTCATAGTGATATTGAAAAAGAAGAACTTTCTCAAGAAGCATTTTATTTTATTTTTCTAATATGCAAATGCTGCTTCCATGCAGACCTTAACAATACTTGTACGTTCATCAGAGACCGATTGCCAAATGGGGGTGGCATGAAAATACTAATATGATTATTCATCTGTAGATACTGTATGCCCCACCCCCTACCTTTTTGTGGCTACAGCAAGTTATTGAAATTATTTTGTAATTTGCGTAATTAATCTCACTCATATAGATACCACATAGAGCCTTTGTTCACGCTTATTCTAATAAATAAATAAATAGATAAATAAAAGTGTGCATATTTCCATTCTTTGTCTATGAGTACACATGTGAGTTTTATTCACATGTGCAATTTGTTCCAATTTGATAATGTCTACAGCTAGTGTATGGTGTCCAGGACCCACCCGCAAAATGATAAAAGTGTACAAGTACAATGTATGACACAGCCTTGCCTTTGATGATTGTAAAAACATGGCATGTCATATTGATGCAATAAGGTCCAGGCAAGAAGTGTTTGATTGTAGACCATAATGTTGCCACTGGATTTACAAGTGTGGGCTGTACAATGAAAAGTGCCAAATGCCATGGAAGTACAATGTATCATCCACAGTACAGTTGAACCTCTCTTATCCGGCCTCCCTTTATCCGGATCTCTCTATTATACGGACGCAATCTCACCGTGATTTTTTTTTTTTTTTTTTTTTTATAATTACGGGAGGAAAGGGGGATTTGCAACTCCTTGAGAACTCCTACACAAACACACATGAATTACATATTCTTCCAACATTAACATACACCTCTATTTTGGGGTCTGTTACTGAGTGTAACAATGAAAAGGTTGCAGTATACACATTACTACATGTGGTACTACAATGGGCTACATCAGTACATGTGTACGTATTACATGTATAAAGCATTGAGTCTCCCGTATCCGGCCAAATCCCTTATCCGGATGAGCCCCGGTCCCGACTTGTCCGGATACGAGAGGTTCAACTGTACTTGTCTTTGCCAGTTCTTTTTTACGAGTTCAAGCTTTGGTAAATTGCAACCTACAGTACATTGTATACCTTTTATGTTGCTAACAGTTGTAGGATTTCATGATAAATGTTCAGGACAGTTGCCAGTCAGTTTTCCTCGATATTTTACCATCTTTTAGAATGTTGGAATATTATTGGTACAAACGTAAGTAGGGGTTTTTGCAATGAAACTTCACATGCTATTTTTTTATGTGAATGGGATTGCTCTGAAAAGTATAAATACACCATTTAGCATGCAGGCTGTGTATAATATGACAGTGCTGTACTCTTTTTTTTTTTCACTAGTGTCTGTGTGAGTCCATGTACTGTATCCACGAGTGAAAAGGTAATGTAGTAAGGCCAAAAAAAAAAAAATTGTTGCATTGGCGTAACCCGCCCGACCCTAAAAATTCCGCCGACCCCATGTTTTTTTATTATTTTTTTTTTGCTATCGATATCAAATATCTTGTTGATTGCGATCGCGATCGCACAAACCCGGAAGTGGAAACAGCTCTGGGGATATCGGATGTACGAGGGAGAGATCTAGCGCCTTGCATAAGCCTTCCTTGATCAGTACGTCATCTGTTTCCAACACGGACATGTACTCTAACAAGATTTATTCAGTGTATACGTAGCATTCAGACTGCGATGTATTGTGCACAGTTTTGCCATAGGTTTCTTGTGTGGAGAACTTACACGAATTTGTATATGTGGGACTGTAATGGAGATCGCCGTGTGCGATGAAAAGATCGTACATATGGGTCAATTTGCATCTATCTTATCTAAGTCAAAATAGTAAAATATGAAGTGAAAACATTCAGGATAGGGATTTCAACATCTTTGAATTCTGTGAAGGGGTATAATTCCAGTAATATCGGCCTCATAAATGATTTGTAGAATAGATGAACACAGCACATTCGGTGCAGCAGTTGTAACTGTTTACTGAGCTGAGCACGAGTTTTACACGTAAAATGCAGGTAGCAAAAAAAAAAAAAAAAAATCCGCCCGACCGACCCTATTTGAAAATCTCATGTTACGCCAATGCAACAATTTTTTTTTTTTTTTTTGGCCTAATCTATGTACAATGTATGACACATACAGTTATGCAGTGTCCTGAGAACTGTTCATCCAACTTGTCACAGTACGTGTAGTTCATACCTGGTACTCATATGTGTACATTCAGTCAATAAATTGTACATGTAGCCTGTAGGAATGTCAAGGATCTCAGGCTATGCTGTAGTCTTGTCTGAATAGCAGTACCAATCAAAGAATGAATCTCTTTTGTACAATGTACATGCTCTGTCGTCACAACATGTGATGCAGCATAATACATTGTCAATGTTTGAGCAGTAATGATTTGTTGATTTAGTTCTGCAATTGCAAGAAATTTCTTGCTTTTTTTATTTTCTGGTTGTTTCCTCCCAATATGAACATAAAGTTTAGTGAAACATGGTGTCGATCTACACATAAATTGAACATGATACTGTATCTATGCACATATTTACAAAAGTATGTATTTGGTAGATACATGATTTATAGGTTACTTTTGTGTGTGTTTTTGTTGGTAGGACTACTATGATTGCATTGCTGTATTGTTATACAACATGTATTTGGGCTGCTCAGTGCTTGAGATGTGATGGTTGCTACAAAATTTGATAAAAACAGCAGAGGACACTAAAATGAGGTCTTTCTTCAGGTGATGATCCCCACCCCCCCCCCCCTTCCTATAGTCAAACTCTCCACCCATTTATTATGGCACTGCATTTGGAGAGCCTAGATATTTGACCTGGAAGAAAGTCAAGCTTCAGTGCTGCTTTAGCTCGTGGCCAGCAGAGGTCAGACAAATCATTTGGGGCCCAATTATCCTGGCAGGAATTAAGCCTCATGCTTGCTGGTGTATTTACTCTCTTTCTTTTTTTAAAAAAGTTTGTATTTTTTGTTTTTAAAGGACAAGTTCACCTTCTCCATAAGGATTGAGAGAATGTAGCAATATTAGTAGAACACATCATTGAAAGTTTGAGGAAAATCGGACAATCCGTTCAAAAGTTATGAATTTTTGAAGTTTTTGTGCAGTCACCGCTGGATGAGAAGACTACTGCAGTGTATGATATCACATGCGTACAACAATATAGGAACATATAAAGAGAATTTCACAAAATTTCATCTTTTGAAAAAATCACACATACTATTCCCTTGACTCGTTACTGACATATGTTATGGGTAATGTTATTCCCATTGCTTTTAGAAAGAGGCAAGTCAAGTGCTCTTTTATTATGCGAAGAAAGTGAAAATATGTTGATTTTTCTTTAAATTTTCTTTATACTGTTGTACTCATATGACATCACAAGCCTTAGTAGTCTCCTCATCCAGCGGTTCCAACACAAAATTTTTAAGAATTCATAACTTTTGCATGGATTGTCCAATTTTCCTCAAACTTTCACTTATGTGTTCTACTAACATTGCTGCATTCTCTCAATCCTTATGTTTATGAAGGTGAACTTGTCCTTTAAGTTTCAAATTTTAGTGGAAGGACTCTGTAAATGTAATTCACATGAAATTATTGCCAGTTGATGGCATAGATTCGCACAGTGTCAGTCTATGTACCTGATTTCATTGATATAAAAATATAGGGCCTATACAGACTGTAGGCCTACATTTGTTTATCATGTGCCATTCAGCTACCAAATTACCAAATTGGTAATTGTGTAGTCTAACCACGACCAGCTGGAATGCAAAGTGTTCAGGCTGCAAAGGTTTGCATTTGAGAATCTCATAGGTGGTGTTACTTTGACATGAAATTAAGCATGAAAGATTGAATTATTTAAATTTGAATATGTACACTGTAGGTCTATACATATGAATTATTTAAATTTGAATATGTACACTGTAGGTCTATACATGTAGATGTAGATCAATTATTTATAACTCACCAGGGGTAAAATTTGGTTCCTCAAATACATGTAGGCATATGTACTGTCCAAATTGATGATCTTTCTTGATTCAGTTAATCTATTACAATGTACACCGCCACAAAATCTTTACACTGCAATTTTGTAAAATAAGTGATGTGGAACTTGCATGTATGCGCATGTGCTACAACTAAGAAAAATGTCTTTCCAAGACCATGGGACCAGTCTGGATATGTGCAAGTTTAGTGTGAGGTATTAGTTAGCAATAAATATTTATATAGTATAAATGCTGGCCTGTTGCTGGTGAAATAAGGCACTTTTAGAGGTGCCTAATTTTTTTTTTCTCGCCTACGCAAGTACCAAGGCTGCTATTTATTCAGGGTGTTCCCACAGTGTAGACAATGGAGCACCCCAGGGTTAGGTGTAGTCAGTACTGGAGTGTAATGATATGGCATAATAAGAGGCTCAGTTATTTTTGTTCCATGTCCAGAGATGCCAACTGTTACCTTTTTTTTCCAGAATTTCCCCTCCCCCCAAAAAAACAAAACAAAACAAACAAACAAAAAAAAAAAAAAAAACCAACAAAGCAACTACTGCATGTTTAATGAAAAATACTGTTCTTCCCAAGTTGTATACACATGTCTATTGCATGAACGGTAAAAATACTGTACTTTATTTTTCCCCACCAAAAATACACCATTTAAGCCCCCAGAATACTTCAAAGCTGTTAACGAGCCTGCTTGTTGCCTCACTGATTTGGTTTGAAATTATACAGGAAAATGTCAGTTTTAAAAAAATTCTTTTAAACATTGATAGTGCTACAGTTTCTCCCTCTGTATCTGATTGCAAACTGCATGGAATAAATCGCACTACATACAAATGTATGAATATGAGGCATGGGTTGCACTGTGGATGGATACAGTCATTATGCAATGGCATTCATTTCGTAGTCCTCTACAGAAGTTACTGTAAAACGATGTATGTTCGCGTGCATTTTAATTACGTGAATTTCGCGAGAGCCAAGAATTGCGAAATTAAAATGCACATGAAGGCTCTTGTCTACACTATATGCATTGAAGGCAAGAGGCATTTCGCGAAAATTTCATGCTGTGAAAAAGGCCGTCAGCTCCATTTTGCGCAAATTTCATGCTGCTAAAATATGTTTTACAGTACCGGTACATGATTTCTATCAAAGTACCATACACTGCCATCACTGTATGCATAAAAATGTGTGAACGAAAACATTCTGTACCTACAAGACAAGTGTACATGTAGTCTGCTATTGCAATCAACTTTTATTATCATTTGTAGAATTTCAGTAGATTGTCATACTGTAGCCACAAATCTGTGTAGGTAAAATACACTCTGCCATGCCTGAAACTGCAGACAACTTATAGATTTAGTTTTGCTTGGGGAACAAATGAGTTTTGTACATCACAATGTAGTGTAGGTTGAACTTGCTTACTTGTAACTTGTAACTCGAGTATGTCAGTATGTTGTCTTGTAATGTACAGTGTACAGAAACCCTTTTGCATATACATCGGAGATATGTTTGCATGATGAACACATTCAATTCAATTTATTCCATCCTCATTCCAACAGCACAACAATTTTGACATTTTAGACATACGAGAGTGAAAAGAGTAAAGACAAAAAGACCTTAGAAAAGCAGACCTTTTGTGGAATGGTCCCTCTCAAAGCAACAAAAAAAAACTCGACATTTGCAGTGGATAAAACATTCCCATTGCAAGCAATTGCTACTATATCGTGAACACTCGGGTGAACTGGAAGGGCATGGGCCTGCAATTTACCTTGTAATACACTTGTACATGTACATTCAATTGTATTAAAAGTCACATGTATGTGATTGCTTCTTGTACGATTTTTGGAAAAAGACTGCAGAAAAGCTACCCGTGATTGATTCATTATGCAAATTTTAAAGTGGTGTCTTCCAGCATGGGCAACATAATACTAGTACTGTAAAAATGGAAATTTTCGTGGTATTGAAATTTTCGCGCATTTCGCGCAATCAAAACCTAGCGTGAAAATAAAAGCACGCAAATATTTTTGCATGCCATATGATCCAGTAGTTGATGTCGTGATTCCGCGGAATTAAAAACACACTAAACTCTTCTCACCCGGCCAAGCGTGAAAAATTAGTCGCGTGAGAATATCCACTTTTACAGTATATCCCATCATGAATATTTGGTAACCTCATTATATTCAAAATCTTGATTACTAAAGGGAAAGACTACCAGACAAAATGTCAATTTGAAGTCGTGTGAAATGGGACCAAAACAAGGTGTCCATGCTGAATGTACAATAGATGATGGGAACTGCCCCTCTTATGGAATGAGTTGGCTATCTGTCTTATTTTCTTTTCTTGTTTTTGTTTGTGTGATGAATGTTGTGCTGAATTCATTTAATTTGTGCAGTGATGCTAATGGAGGCCACATTTTGAAGAGTTTCAAAACCGGTCAAATTCCCTGTGACAGTTGAATTGTCATACCCAACTTCAGACTCTTTTTCCCCCATAACTCTTAGTTTCTATAGATTCATTAGCAGAAGTTTCTTGTGGAAGGTAAATTTCCTGCTAACTGCGTGCTCCTTAATGATCAGTATATTAGATTACCATTTAGCATGAAAAAGAGATGCATGTAAATATTGTAGCCAACCTTTAAAAAATTGAGACGAACACATTGTATCTTTTGTCTACAGTCAGTATCACCCGCAGTGCTAGTTTCAAACAGTCTGGCAAAATAATTTTCTCACGGTTTATGCACATATTGGTACAGTGTGTTCAGGCTAAAGGCTGTGTAATCTAGGACACGTAATTATGTCTTTGCAGGGAGATGTCGGCTCTTGTAAACAACGTAACTCACATTGCACGAAGAGATGCAGTTCTATTTTTCCATTGTAATGCATGTTCTGCAACAGTTTATCCTATTAGTTGTACAGCTGTAGGCACTCTGCACTTCTAAATGCCAAGTTTGCAGACTTGAGTCCAAATGTTACTTTTTCATTATGACTAGATTATCATCATTATTTGAACTGGAAAGAATACAGTCAGAATGCAAAGCAAAGTCTTTTCTCTGTTGTTCATGAGTGTGGGTAAAAAGGCGAGGCAGATTCCAATTTTGATAAGTTTCGGCACATAGCCTGCAAGTGGTAGAACTTTGCCAAACTGTCCCTGATCATTGGTTTCCAACTCCAGAGAACACAATGTGTGATCATGGCATCTTCCCGTACAAACCAGTGTGCTGAAACTTGAATGTTATTTCTTTGATATCTATCAGTAAAATTAGAAAATCGTAATTCAGCATAGCAACTACATTTTTGGACCTGCATGAAAATGGCCCAGATATTTTCCAGAGAATGGGTTTCCAGTGAGTGAAAGTTGACTGAGGCTGAGATGATCAGTGCGTTGACACTCACACAATTCTGGAAAAAAAAAAGGGGGGGGGGAATAGTCAAATGTTACATACATGGGAAGGGGGGAGTCAATCATGACATGCAAAACTTTCTATTTGTATTGAATATTTTATATATTTTTCAAGCTAAAGGGATAAGTATGATGAAATTGGCCATCTAACAGTGGTGACAGAGATGCATACAAATACTAGACATTGACACTTTGAATGGCATGACAAGATTTCTAGTTGTATTTTTTTTTAAATACAGTAAACATGGAATGCAAGAAATTAAAGGATGGTGAACGAGACATTAAAATCAAGAAAATCATACAAAAGAAGGTGTCAAAGCAGAGGGAAATGTCTGTTAAAACAGATTTTTTATGTGACTTTTTAAAATATATTCGTACCACTGAAAAATCGCGAGTTAAAACTGACTGATTTACTTCACCGATTTTCGCTCCAGAACGGCCGTCTTTTTCGGGGCCCTAAAATATGACGCCATGACATGGACGAACGTACCCTTTACGATCGAGTGTGCAGCGCTAGCTAGCTCTACATCGAGTCCGCCATTCATAAAGCATGTAGTTCTTTGTGAGCGGATGCAATACAATACTGTACCGTGCCTGTCTTTAGTCGCATCTGCTTTATCGACAGAAACAGCAGGGTAAAATGTACCATTATTTTAAAAAAAAGAAGAGATGAATGAATAAATAAATAAATAAATAAATAAATAAATAATAGCCATAATAATACTAATAATATAGTCTGAAGCAACGTCAGTAGTGAACCGCCGAGTCCCCGCCGGAGAGCTAGTTTGGTGTGTATGGTAGCCCTACTACATATCGACCACATTCTTTTAAACCGACCGCGTATAATTCGCGCACTGAACACTTAGTACGCACTTCGTCTGCGCGCAAAGCACATAAAAATGGATCGGCTTTGAATGTAGATGAGGATGGTGTGGGAAAACGCGATAATTCACTGTTCATTAATGGTTTTAATCAAGGACAAAATTTCAAATGAATATTTTCACCGAATCGTAATGACAGCACAATGTAATGTCTATGGAAGTTCCTAAAAAGCTTCGTTGACGTTTTCTACAACACGGTGTTCAATACAACTCGGTTTGCGTGCATTGTCAATTGATGCAAAAAACAGCGGTCGATCCTGATAACGCGATTTACCGCGGGGAGCTGAAACGAGGCCACGCTAGTTCGTCGGCGACATTTTTGCACTGAAACTTCAAATCGAAAAGGGAGCAACGGCATTTGATAGAGCTGGATTTTCTCAATCATGTAGGTCAAGTTTTTTACGTGAATTTCAGTGTTAAATATTCTTATCAAGCAAATAAACATTAGGCGGTCGATGAGTAGTAGGTCCAACCCTACATAGGCTACTCCACTACGTAGATCCTTACGTTAGCTAGGTCAGAGTTCTTGTTCTACCGTAACGTTAGGCTCTACTACTGTACTAACTAGGCCTATTAAACGGTTACTATAAGCTGTTTAAGAGTAGAGACTGAGGCGCGAAAGCACAAGTAGAAATTTAAAAAGGTATACTTCATGGTAATTCGAAGGAAGATGGATTCAATAAGTGAAATTATAACTCACTTTTGCTTGATAGAGTAAACAAGACACATACAGATACCTCGGTGCACTCAGGCCATCATGTGGAATTCACGCTTTGAATGCGAACCACGGCGCGCGCGGCGGCGTGATACAGAGTGTAGCTTAGGTGCAAAGTTAGCTAGCGGTAGCGTATCACATCAGATAGCGCAGGGCTGATTCGTCCATGTCATGACGTCATAATTTTGGTCACCAAAATTTCGCCATCAGATCGGGTTCAGGTGGTCTAAAAAGGGCCTCAAAACACCATCTCTCAATCGTTCTAAAGACATTTTCACCTTCTGAAAGTTAACTATTCATATTCCTAGAGACTTAAAGGGACATTCCAGACGATTTTAATAATTTCACATCATGTAGTACATAAATTGACAACTCGATGTATAGATTTGTGAAATTTATTGTGGTTCTTGAGCAGAGAAACAATACTTTGAAAAAACTTAAACAAATTACACTGAACAAGGATGATGACATAGGAGGTTCACATATTTCAGTAATTTAGCAGTGTAATTCCATTACAATAGCGCTTGCTTGCGAGTTCACCTGTGTATAATCTATGCATGCCTTCTTCTTTTGTTCTGTTTCCTTGAGCCCCAACTCATGCATTCTTATGGTGACTCTGCCATGTCATCATCCTTGTTCATTGCAATTTGTTCTAAATTTTGAAAATATTCTTATTCTTTATCCCAATTATCACAAATTCTGAAACTCTGTCCTCAGTATAACTAATTTATAGTTGTTTACATGTAAAAATCTGAAAATCATCCGGAGGTCTCCTTTAAGCTTTGCAGAAATATATAAATCACTTTGTTTATGAATACCGACATTTTTTTCTTATTCACCATACTTTAACAGAATTCTTCTGTTTCGACATTTGGTCTGCATTAATTCAGCCATGGACTGGTTTATGTTAAGTGACACAATCGAAGCAAAATTACTACCAGTGAATGTCTTTGCTGAAACACCAAAGACCACACATGCCAATAGGTGAATTTGCATGCAAATATGCACCGTGATTATACAAGTCAGGTTCGCTGATCATCATTCACTTGCCCAGTGGCCTTCACATTTCAGCTTCAGAACACAGTGTTTGAATGATGAAAGGGTGAAAAAATGAAACATGCAAGTTGTAGTGTTAAGTATACTCTATCATGATAGCAATCAAAATATCCCTGCATTTTTTTTTAATGAAAGGTGACTTCATCACAGACATGCCAAAAAAAAAAGGAGGATTGTTGTGAGGTAGAACATCTTTATTGCACAATTTTAAGGAGTGCAGCGTCTGAAGAATATCATTCAGCAAACACAATGTAAAATCTTTTACCTTAGCCTCCTACAAGGTTTCATAAATTGTCATCGCGTTTGTGCTCCATGCAAAGGTCATGATCTCCGCCTCTTTTTTGTTTGTGCGCCATTCCGTTCCAGATATCAATTATCCGGGGTTTCGTGGCAGACATTAGAGAACTTTCATTTATTTAAGAACCGAAACATTGGCAGCGGTACCGCACAATGTGTCCTGAGGATGTATTGTGTATGACAAATGTTTGTGTACATTGTATTATACTCTGGATTTTTATCTTTTCTTCTATATGTGAAAGCATCTATATCTACTTTGTTTACATAATGAAGCTAGAAGTGCTAGAAAGTAAGGTAGAACTGTAACTGGTGGAGAGATCCCTTCCTCTACACGTTTCTTCCGTGTGTTTTCTTTATATGGATGTTACCATGGTGTCCTGAAGCATTATATTTTAGGTATTTTTGATTTGGTGTAAACAGTGCCATAACCATCCTTTGGCAAAATCAAAGTGGCATTTTCAAAGAATTCACTTTTATCAGTTTTGCTGAGGTAGAAAATTTCCTGAGGTGAGGTAGCAAACTAAAGAGCAGAAAAGATAACTACATACAGATGTAAGAAGAAATCTTGTGATTAGCATGTAATTTTGTAGAAAGGAGGAATTTTTTTGAGGCAAGATGTGATGAAAAGAGTGCGTAACACAATTGAGAAATAAACTCCGCAGTACACAAATATGGCATTACAAGTAATGCGAAGAAGGAAGCCATAAAGCCAACGCTCTTTACACTCTACAGGTTGCGCAGGCCAGGGATAAAATCATATTGTCTATTACCGCCGAACAGTTTGGTTCGAAAATGGAACAGTGTGATGATTGCATCGCGAAATCATTACACATGTCCATGTATTCTTTGCCAATACAAACTGCTATTCTCTCCCCACACTACTCTCCGCCTGGCTGTAGGCAGACAAAGCAATGTGTGTTGTAGCAAGCGCTGCAGCCCCTCTGTACATTACAAATTGTAAAGTATCCTGGTACCTTCTTTGTGTGGTTGTAGCGTGTGAGACACACTGTACACACAAACACACACAACTTTCTTGTATTCATTCTTGTGGAGAGAGACCCAAGTGTTCACACACAAATACACACACTCTTGCAGACACATACACACACACACTGTGCTGAGTGCAGTACAGAGGTAGGGATACAATGTAGAGCTGGTTGGCACTTGTAATACAAGCCACATGCCAGGATAATACACTGACTTTGGGCGAGACTAGGAATGCCTGAGTGTGTGTGTTTGTGTGTACAGTGGCGTTCAATGGCATAGCCAACCATGCTGCACCCTATTGAGGAGGCATGTAAACTGTGCACAAGTGTACGTACAATGACTGCCCGTATACCTTGTATCCCCTGTGTTTAGTCAGTCTGACGCGGATTGCCCCTATTTTTGCCTGATATGATCATGTATTGTGCACCTAACTAAGGCAATTCCTGTGTTATCCTCGGGAGTGATTCAACATGAATTGTTTCCACTTAGTGATGGCGAATCGGTTTAAAGATTTGAGTGGTTGAGGGGGTGACTTCTCTAGCATGCATTGTATTTCTAAACAAGATTCTCAGAATGTAAAAGAGATTGTTTTTGTGGGGAGATGCTGCGAATGGTTTCCTTTTGAGTTAGACTTATGATTATTGCTCTCATCATGCTTGTATCCCAGTATGATAATCAGTAAACTGCTGAACAGTGAACGACTTCCACATCTCGAGGGCCCCTGAACAACACATTTGTGACTTTGTAAACTAGTGCAGATGAGATTGAAGACATGTAGTGTCAATCAGTCACCCTTGTTTTGTATATCGAGTTACACTAACAGGATATAATGTGCAGAAATGACCAGACTGGATTATGATTAGGTAAAGGCCAATATTTAAAGGGAATTTCCATCCTGATTTTGTGTTGCTGTATCGGAAACCGACATGTCTGAGAAGAAGATCAAAGAAAATTTTTAGGGAAAAATATCAAATTTACAAAAAAGATATGATCTGTTTACAGCTTAGAGAGAAAGGTATTTACAAGACTTTGTGATCTAGGTGTTGAGCAGCTCTCCCTTCTAGCTGTACACAAAAGATTACCAATTTGAATTTTTATCCTGAAAAAGTTTTTGTTGTTTTTCATTCCTGTGTTTGGTACATAATCAACATATGTTTTTCTGTGTTCTCAGCGAATAAGTTCTGTCTGTGCACTAATATAAAAAAAAATTAGTAAAATTAGTGAAATTTTGTCTAAAAAACGAGTGGAGAGCTACTCAACATTATCACACAAGTGTTGCCATTTTGTCTCATTGCTGTACATTAAGAGATAATTTTTTTTTTGTGGATTCCAAATTGTTGTTGTTTCCAAATTTTTGTGGATTTACTTTAAATTCTTCTTTTTCTGTTTCCATATAAAGCAACATAATATCAGGATGGAATTTTGCTTTTTTAAGTTTATTGTCACTCTGAAAAAAGGGTTTCTCTTAAGCTCTTGTGGGCAGCATTGAAATAGGTAAAATTGCAGTACATGAAATGACCTCTGGAAATTTGACTTTATGGAGGATTGATGCATTAAAGTAGTGGGGTAAAAAGAAAGAAAGAAAGAAAATAAGGTTACCAAGTGAAAATCTAACAGTGAGCACCTTCCCAAAGAATGTAAACATATCTTGTATCAATCAATGACAGAAAAAGGAAGTGCAATTCAAACTTTACATTGGTAGACAAAAATATTTAGAATTGAATTCTGTCTTTACAGTTACATGTAGTAGGCAGTTTATAAAAGAAAAACACAATTTTTGTTAGAGGTAATTTATTCTTGATGTCAGTTTTATGGAAGTATTCAGGCAACAGAACATGATGCCCACTAAGGAATTACATTGTACTGTAGTTTATTATTACTATAGTTTATTATATTAGCCTATGTTATAGTTTTGTGGGAACCACTAAGTTGCCTTATTTAGAAGCAGCTGACAACTATGAAATCATCTGATGAAATTGATGATAGTGACAAACCTGTGTCTTATCAAAACCATGGTTGGCAGGTCAATGTCCTGTTTGGTGACATCATTTTTGCAGGGATTCTCTCATGGGTCAGTCGGGGTCAAAGGGGACTAGCCTAATGTACGCCCTATAATTTGTACATACAAGAAAAGTGTTAGCATGAACCCTTCATTCAGACCAACCAACTGTGATTCAGTATTCACACTTCGTCAATTGACAATAGCCTGAATGGACTCTGAACTTGAACTGAGCACTTAAAGATACAAGGTATATGACCTCTGAAAGACACCCAAGTATTTGCGTGTAACACAGCAGGGATACGATGTGATGCATATATCGTATAGAAGTCAAAGCTTGGTTGGCTTTTGCAGCAAATGGAAGAAAGTACATGTAGGCCTATTCTACAGATTCCAGAAAACATTTCGAAGATTATGTCCAAAGTTATGACATTTCCTTTCTTACATTGTATACATACAGTGTATACTGTGGATTTGCTCCAACACTAGTGTTAGCACCTTCAATATGTTGGATGTTAGGAAATGATAGTCTGTTACACTTGTAACACACATTTTGTAATTTGTGGGAGATATGGTAAGCAGGGAATAATTTTCTTGGTATCGCATAGCAATTTGCTATACATTTTGGTATGACTGCTATACAAAATGTATTTTGCATAGCAGTTTCATTACATCGACTTGTACACATGTATACCATTTTGTTGAAAATGTATGTCCATCGACAAAAATTGCTATTCAATTTCGAGAAGGAAAATTATTCCCTGTAGTAAGAGTTGGTAATGAATTGCTTGTGGCTTGATAGCAGAGGGACTCAGTGATGTCCATCTCTGATAATCAGTAAACATCATTTTGTATGCTTTTGGGAAAAAAATGATGAGGAAAAATAAGCAGCAGAAAGGTCACTGGACTTGGAAGTCACTTTCTCATATTTTTTTTCCTGCCGTACCTTGTATACAATGTACATGTACAGCATTGCATGTGAATGCATACCAATGTCTTTCCATACGATATCTACTATTGGTTATTTGTATGCATGGATATTTTATAGGAAAGAGGTACTGCATTATGTACAGCTTTCCTTGATTGGTATTCTTCCAACACTGAAGTGACACAGGTGCGGTTAACATGGTTTTTTTTTCTCTCTTTTTTTTTTTTTCTTTCTTCTTCTTCTTCTTCTTCTTCTTCTTCTTCTTCTTCTTCTTCTTCTTCTGTGTTCAGCATATATCATTTCACTGTCTATGCAAATGATACGCTTGCTTTTGGTAACATCCAGGTATTTTTTACTTGCCACTGGCTGAATTACATCCTGTGCAGTGTATCGTCATCTCCGGCTGGTGAAAATTTTCCAAATATGCTAGCTAGCTACCTGATGAAGAATACTTGTACAAGTGTATGTGTTATGCTATTCTGCCTGTATCTGTGTTTTCATTGCCTTTCCTGGATATACCAAATGATCAGAAATTTTGATAGATTTTTTTTTTTTTTTTTGTCACACTCATTTGTAAAATCTCCAAGAATCGTCAGGATTGATGGAAGCAGATTACAAAGAAAAAGAAGAAGGGGAGGAAGAGGAGAGGAGGAAGAGGTTGCGTTGTTACATGATCGTCTAATACGTACCAACCCACCCCCTGCCCCCCCCCCCCCCCCCCCCCGAAAAGGAATTGCAGTAGGACTGAGGATGAGCTTGCATTTTGTCTTGTTGTTTTCATTGAGAAAGCGAGATGCAAAGTTGTTGTTGTTTTTTTTTTAACATTGCTTGATGAAAATGAATATTTTGGCTTAACTCTCCTTTGTAAAAATTATGATGCTTACAATGTATTGTGTGTGTCTGCGTATGTGGTTGTTTTTATCTACATGAAATAAACAAAACCAAGTAGACAAAAGAGTATAATTCATACTCGCTTGTGGAAAGCTCAACAAAGAGCAGAAGTGATATGGACAAGGATTGTGGGTCAGACTATATTTCTATCTATGGATAAAGAAAGGAACGTGGTTTTGATGCAGCCGATGGGCTTGTTCGTGTTGACATTGTAGGTCTGTCAGGTGCTGATATTCATAGAGCGCTCCACTTTTCTCCCACCATTCATTGGGTTCATCCAGGCAGAGTAGCATCTTTTCTCGTTGCAGGGGGCATTCAAGGTAACCACACAACGGTAGTCTATGGCGAGCATGATCGACAGTGCCGTGGAGATGGGAGCGCTTACCCAAACTTCCTCCGCAGTAGCCACTCTGGCACATGAAATTGGATCGTGCTGGAGATCTGATCATGTTTTCATTAATTTTCTTGTTATAGTAATGTGTGCTTTTGTAGCTTCCTTCATCCATCACGGATGAAGGAAGCTACAAAAGCACACATTACTTTTATAGGAAAAACACACTTTTATAGGAAATGCAATGTAGATTGTGTATGTGAGTCTTTCCATACTGAATCTTTAGTACTATTTTGGATTCACCTCTGCACATAGTTTTATAAAATCAGGAACTCTCAAGGCAAGGTATATTTGTATAATATTCAGGAAACTGTGTTGAGTGCTAGAATCACTTTCACTGTGGACCACAAAGTCAAAATTTTATTGGGGGCGGGGGGGGGGGGGGGGGTAGGGTAGGGGGTTTGTGTCAGGATATTCAAAGTGGATGAAGAAAGATGAAACCCAGTTACTTTCACTTCGTTACTCTGATCATATTTGTTTTCTGCAGAATCTTGAAACTCAAACTAGAGCTGAGGCGTATTAATTTCATCAGATTCCATTCATTCATTCTTTAGCATTGTAACTGTGTGAAGGGGTACTTTTTGTTATTGTCCAGTAAAGACCGAGTCAAATGATGTGGATGCAATAATTTCTTCTCGTTCTGTGATAAAAAGTCAAAGAAAGACGAAAACATTGACCTAGATATACCTCTAAACAAAGTGAAAAAGTAGTACAGTGTATCATTTCCTTCATGTCACATGAACATAGTGATACACAAAACAACATGCCGACAAAAGTTGCACAAAATTGTATCAAGAAAAACCTGTACATTCAATGTAAATGGCAAAAAGCCTCAATGTAAATGGCAAAAAGCCACCTGCTACAGGCTGTAGTAGCAGTAGGTGCATTTACATGAGAATTGCTGTGGTATTGCATCCCAAAGTGGTTTGTGTATCTCGAAACAACTGTTGTATTGAATACCACACTAATTTGTTGGCACCATTCTCATTTGTGAAGTACTCCTGTAATGGATACTGTTGTAATTCACTTGGTACAGTTCTCATTCATGACATTGCATACAATGGTATTTCTCATAAGTATTGTGCATGGGCATGTGTCCAATTTTGTAAAAGACACAAAGTGTGTCGGGTCACTTGTGAACTACAGTACACCACCACTGTGTGATTGGTGGTATTTCGTGACACGATTTACACCCAAGTCTTGCATGTGTATTTCATGCTTAGTTTGATTTTACCACCCTAAATACAGTACCACAGTATTTTGTGATGTATTTCCCGATGTGTTTTGTGTTCACATTGTGAAATACAGTGCAAAATGCCACAGTATTTCTCAGTCAATGTGACTGTACCTAAGCTTTTCCACTCATTTCTTTCAGCAATGATTCAGTGCGTGTTCTGTATACCAATTATAGTACTCCTATATTCTCATTGATGTACATATTCTTCTCATGCAAACATCCTGCAATTTGGTCATCATCCTCTTTTTCCTTTTCTTGTTTGCTCAGATACCTTGAGGCCTACGAAAAGGTTCATTTCAAAGGGGAAGATGATGACGACGCGAGAACGAAAAGACCCCACACCCCTATCAGCTTCGCCTACAGGAAAGAACTATCAGGTATGATAGCTGCTGTTCATTACCATTTGTGATGATTTTGTCGGTGTTTGTTATTTTGTCTGTTTGCAAGATAACTCAAAGTATTGTGAACGGATTTGAATGAAACTTATAGGAAAAGTTGATAATGACACAAGGAACAGATAGTAGTGATCCTGGAATTTTTGTGAATCTTTGAAGGATTTTGTTTTTTAAATCTTTTGCCAAATATCGTCAATGATCTTGGAATTTCAAGCTGCACGTATTTGAGGTTTGCATACGCGCACCAAAGCATGTGCTCTGCTTGAGGCGCCACGCAGCAGGAAGCTGATGAGGAGAACATGAGAAATTTGGCCATTTTTAGCATGTGTTTACTGGTGAAAATGAGCAGCTTGGCAGAGATCTGCGCTCTTTGAGTGCTTTTCTAGTTCTATAATAACTTACCAATCAGTATTCTTTTAGCAAAAAAACCCCCTCAAAACTAGAGAAGCACTCTGAGAGCGCACACCTCCGCCAAGAAGCTCATTTCCACCACTGATCTTGTTCTTCCATAGAGATCAGTGATTTACCGTACGTATGAATGCTGAGATTCGCCTGACTTCCCAATATGGAAGCCTTTTGTTACATCATCAACTTCCAGCTGTGCAGCGCGCCTCGCCTTAGCAGAAACTAGAGAACGCACTTTAGTGCGCGTATGCAGACCTAAAAAAATGCACAGTTTGAACTCCCAAGTTCATTGACCTTACCTGCCAAAATATGGAAAATCCTTCTTAAAATCCACAAGAATTCCCTGATCGCTATCATCTGTTCCTTGTGTCATTCTCAACCTTTCCTATAAGTTTCATCCTAATCCGTTCACAAGTTTTTGAGATATTTTGCACACGGACAAACAAACAAACAAGTGCCGATGAAAACATAACCTCCTCCCTTGGCGGAGGTAATAACCCAAAGCATTTGCAACATTCAGTCGATAATATGACTGTTAGATAGGTAAGTTGAATGTGTGTAGTTGTATCACGTAGGACACCATAATTCCCATTCTACCGCTGAAAGTGATTCCTTTGCAAGACTAGCTAGAAGCATTTGATTTTGCACTACAAAAAGACGCAGAAACTCTCAAATCTGCACATTTGATATACAATAGGTGTGCAAAGACCCACGATCGTGCTTCCAGTGTGCCTTGACATTTTGAGCAAAAAAAGAAAAGAAAAGAAAAAAAGAAGACAACCAACAACTCCAAAACAAAACAAAAACCTAAAGGTCAGCATACGTGCTCTACTTCAACTTTGAGTCACCTGTTGCAGAGGACTGTCCAGACTCCGGGCTCAGGGCTTCCTCCACATTTACAAGTTGTGACAGCTCTCCTGCTCTGTGGCAATCAAATGCCTCCGACTATGTTCCTCCCAATTTATCTAGACGAGGACGAACCATGTGCACTACAATGGGGATGTCTGTGTGTGTGTTTGTCTGTCTGTGTGTGTGTTGTTGTTGTGGTTTTGATGTATTGTTGTTGGCGTTGTTTTTGGGGGTCTCAAATAGTGTATATTGCGGCATATGTGCATGTGTTATGCTGCATCATGACATTATTTGCTCGGTTGCACACAAAAGGTTACACTAAGTTCACATTGATATTAGACATGGGGCATAAGGCTTAGGGAGTATTGTTGAGTATTAGGAGGGATTTGTTATACATTGTAGATGATGATAACTGCAGCTTAATTGGTTATGGATCTTGACAGTATCTCTCGCTGTAATGAAAAAAATGAGCCCCTCGTGCCCACTGTACATGTAGCTGTGCAATATCCAGTACCACTCGTTGATGTGCCACCACTTATCCTTTACTTCCCTGGCCTGAGCGTGCCTTTCAACCTTTTCAAGCATTTATGATCCATGAAACCATTGTGTGTGATGGAGACCCCTCAAGGCAATCATGACTTGTCCCTTCTAGTAATACCAACATCATAATGGCGATTTATTCAGAGAAATTCATGGACAAATCCACAGTCAAAGTGCTGTACTGCGTCAAAACGAGCAACACCCAGCTGGCAGTCTCAAAGAGGGGAAATCGACCGGAGTGCTGTATAGTTTAAGTTTTCAAATCACAATTTTATAGTTTGAGCTTTTCCTGAGACAGGATGGAAGCTATGTGTTTTGACAGAGATATGTATACCAAGGCTTTTAAGCGCAGTCGGCGATGGAAGGATTCTAGTGTAGGGAAAGGTACACTTGTATGCATGAAATGAGATGTTTGAGAACAATCTTGTGGAAGTCCAAATCTGTGCTGCTAAAGCGAGTGGCGTGATGAGCGAAACAGGTAGTGCAGTAATTGCCTGCAAGAGAAACTTGAGTCCTATGCGATGTAACCACATACCAGGGGTGCTGTTGGGGGGGGGGGGGGAGTGAGGAGAGAGAGGGGGATATTAATTTTTCCTGAAGCGTTTCCTTTGAGTCTAATAGGAAATGCCTGTAAAAAATTGAATTTCCATTCGTCGTGGTTCAGTACCTATCTGAAGCTCCGTTGTGCATTTGATTCGTTCGTGCTTTGAATACGTCATTCTCATGGCTCTGCTGTCAAGATATTTTTAGAGCCAAGATTAATGCGATATTCAGAAATCTCCACAAAATGTTGCATGCAATTTGCAGTAGAACATTAAGATATATGATCATCTAGTCACTCTCTTCATAACTTCAATTTTGGCCAGCCTCAGGGTTTAACATGTCATGGTGTTGTTTTGCCCTTGCATAATTGTACCCAAGTAAGCCTTCTGATGGGTTGACAAACACATTCTCGAGCCAGTAATGGGAAATGACATGATCACAAACTTGAGCAGTTGAAGCACTTCTATTGGGGCTAACTCTCACCTCAAGGTTCCTTGCCTTTCCAAGATGTTGCATGTAGGTTGAAAACATGATCCTCTTTGTGCTTTCATGACAAGTACAGGGGACTGGAATTCGCAAGAGAGTATCATCTGAATATCAATATGACCTCTGACTGTGTGGTCTGCTTATTCGCTTCACGGTACTGCCAGATGACATTAATGTTGGTTTTTTTAGGGTAAACTCTCATTAAAATGTTTGCAGATTATATTATGCGCTTGTTTGGGAGAATACTCTTTTACAGACCTGGTACATGTGTAAGTTTCCAATTTTGTATTTTGCTACCGGGATATCAAAGATCAACTACTAGTAACTGCAAGTGTGAATTCATGTAGGCCTGTACTGAACATAATGGAGAATGAACCCCAGTCCACACTGCCACTCCAAGTTTCACATCTGCGAAATGCACATGATGGCTGTGGAGTGACTGTGCTTCATTTCCTGTGGTTCGAGGATGTTAACAGTGCTTTCAATCTGGGATATGTTTCAATGCCAATTTAGATGCCACCAGGCAATGATTATCAATGTTGTAGGGTTACTAGGATGCACATGTGTATCGCTTGAGTCATATACTTGAAAAGGTCTCACATCTGTGGTGAAGAGAGCATACTACTTTGTAGTTTGAGATGAATATATTTTGCATGCTGTTGATTAAAAAAAAAAAACATAGGAAGATGATGGAACAGATCAACAACTCTTCTTGTTTCTCGAAAACTTTCGCGCAGACAAAGTCAGGCAGACGAATGGCTTTGCGATGGAGAAGTGCCGAAGTTCCGAGTACGACCGGATCGTCCACTCGCTGCAGTCCGGCCTCCCCAACGAAGTGGACTTTGCCATCAACATCTGCACGCTGCTGTCCAACGAAGGCAAACACGTCATTCACCTAGAGAAGGCTCCTTTGCTCATTGACCTCCTCCTGGCACATGCTGGCGTTTTCTATGAAGGTTTGTAAAAATGGTGTAGTACTGTAAGAGCTGTTATATTTTCGAGGGTTTAATTTTTGCAAGTTTTGTGAATCACTGCAGGTTTGCAAATTTAAAGACAAGTGATAATATAGCCACCTGATCTTGATCACATAAAATTTTGGAATCACTGTAGATTGGTGAATTACACGGCACGTGATAATATCGCCACCTGATCTTAATCACATTAAATTAGCGAAGTGAAAGGATAGGCATTACTGGTAGTACACTTATGATAGCCTCGGTCTCAATCACGAAAATGTCTGTTACCTCCTCGTTCGCAAAAGTATGTGTACTTGAAAATAACAGCTTTTACAGTACATATGTTCATAACATGCATAATTTCCCTTTGTTGGTTGTGCTCACTTTTTTTCTTTTGCTGAGATTCCTCACACCTTAGGAATCATATGATATAAGTGAATATCAAGCAGTTCCTTTGTTGCTTTACAGTATGTGACATTTTCATGTTCAGTGTAGGAAGTGATTTTCCTGTGAGCAAATATGATGGAGGATCAATGTCCACGTCATGCTCTAATCAGCATCCAAAGTTCAAACGTAGAAGTGTAATGCCTGTCTCCTCTGTAATGTATCAGCCTTTTTTGTTGTTGTTCTTCACTCATCCATTAACCATCAGGTGTCTTTACTGTTGATGTTTCAATGTTGATTGGATCAGTTATGGAATGCCTATATTTTGACTACATTCAGATGATGTCCAATGTAATTTCCATCGTTGATAAATAGTCATTGATGTGCACTTTGAAGTATTGTAATTACGATGGCAGCGAAGAGGTGCATTTCTGTACTGAGCCTCAGACGTCGACGAGTCGTAACCTTCAGATACGAGGTAGTTACGACTTGCATGGGTTGCTTTTGACCTTGCTTGGGATTTAGCCGTACAAATGCCTTTGCCATTTTGCCAAGGCGAGACCTTCTCTCCGTCTGCAGAGTCAGCAGCTAGACCCGTGCTGACAGTGTTGTTAACATGTCGTAAGAGAGCTGAATGTCATTGCTAATGCCTTCCATAATCATAAAAGTTGAAAAGGATTCGCTGCTCAAGCATTACTTCCTGTCACTGTAACCATGCGGGGAATCCACATAATAATTAATGCAGTGACATCATGGACATGATCACTTCTCAACATATGTGCCTGGTTGAGCTTGAGCATAGCGTACTTTGTATTTCACTTTTTTTTTTCCCCATGCTATTTGTGTGTTGTTTTTTTTACATGTTTGTGTTCATGTACCATCTGTTGAAAGTGCCAAGATCAAATACCCCGTCTTGCAGGATTTTCAGCTTAATTATGAAGGGTTTGTGTGAAAAAATCAAAACAATGCAAAGCAATAGCAACAACAAAGCAAAACAAAAATGCCCGTGGTGGCAAAGTGGCAGATTGTGGTGTAAAGGTAAAGAGAACATGAGCTAAAAGCTTTCCAAATATAGATGCTGAAATGCACCCCTGTATCACACTTCCAAAGTGCCATTGTTCGGTACCATTGCTATGAGCTGCTTTCAGAGAGAAAAAACAACAAATATGAACCAAAAAAGAAGAAAAGAGATAGAGAAAGAGATGTGGGGGGGGGGGTAGGGGAGGGGTAGATTGAGAAGGAGGTCAAAAGAGGAATGGTTTCAGTCTGATGTTGGGGATAGGGAAGAAAGGAAAGTGCAGCATTAATGGCAACTCTTTTTTCCTCCGTCTCTTTCTCCGAGATGCCAGATTACATTTTAGGGGGAAGCAGCGTGTGATGTATGTGGCCATCCCTGGCACTTAGCAGAGCCACCCTGTCAGCCTGGCAGTGGGCTGTGATTGAAATCAGGCTGTGTCCCGCTTTGTAAACGCTCCCACTGCACAGATCTCTTGTGCATTTTATGCAAGTATGCACTGTCTGTACAGCTGTTGATACAGGGGCTGCCAAAAAATTCTACACACCAGCTTGCCCAGGGCAGAGGCAAGATATGTAGCAAGGATATGATGGTCTTGGGGAAAAAAAAAAAAAAAAAAAACATTCAGTACATGTTTGCATAATAGTCCGCATTGCCATTATTGGGTAAATGTCATTATAATACCCTGTCCCAGACATGCAAACATTTACTTATAAATACATGTAGTCATGGATAAGTGATGACACTCCTGGTGCCCTTTAGAGATGACCTTTGACCCTGTCAGAACTGCAGTGATTCACTATGGCATTGACCATATTTTACTCGTATTCTCCGTCTCGGTAATCATGACCAAGAATGCCGCCTGGGTGCATTTTTCGCCTCCTAATACTTAGTAAAATAATAATTAAACTTAGAACAGATAAGTTTTTGTTGAATTGGTCTATTATATTGCACATCATGGTGCAGTATAGATCAACAAATTGATCCGTAAGGGGAATGGAATTTTGCTGTCGGGAAAGGAATATGGTAAATACTTTCCAAACTCTTCAGCTTAAACCAGTGACAAGGCATTTGATAATTGCGTCGTCAGTTCTTTTAAATGCGCAAATGACCCTTTCTGCCTTCATCTGTAAGGATCATCTCTCCTTGGCCTGAGGGCAGAGGCGACACCCATTTTCATGTGGTATGTGCACTTGCACTCACGTTAAACAGCTATTAGTTATCCACATTAATGGAGAACAAACTCATACATGTAGTCATAATGTGCTTGTTTGATGAGTTCAGACGCTTTTTTGATGTTTGCAAAAGAGAGATTTTGAAATTGATGTACTGTCTCGCTGCCTTCCAAATTAGGCCAACATTGTGTTGATGAGGGAAGGTAAGTCAGAAACCTGTGGATTTTCCATTTTTGAGGAGGGAAAGAGGATCAGGGAGAAAATGGATTGGCAGCTTAATGGAGACATTATAAGGTTTATTCATAATTCATGTACCCTCATGCTATGTTCAAGTCCCAGGTGTTCCTTTTGACTGCTGACATACTCAAAGAATGTGGCTGTGCTGTTTGTCGCCATGGTACTGTCATCATTCATGTACAATTGACGCAAATCACCTTCCATCTCCCACCCCCACCCCCTTGTCAAGTAGGGTGACCCCATAAATTTTGTCTCCCACGCTGATAGCATACAGTGGGACTAGGTAATGCCCCATAACTGAGCAGACAATCAAGTTGACATGTAATAAGGTCAAAGAATGGGTGAGAAGTGTATTGACTCAATATGATAATGATAGGTAGAGGTGGGAACACAGGTGAATCACTTGTTATGTGCAGAGTATTTGTGATAAGCGAGCACATTCACAATACCCCATGAGATCTTGTTAATGCAATCAGAGCTGTGTGTTAGAATGTAAGGGGCATAATTTTGCTCAGAAATGATTGCATGTGTAAGTTTGTCACTGTGAACATGAAATGCATGCGATTCAATGTTTCAGTGATGATTAAATTTGTGGTTCACAAGTTACATTCTCTCTTAACGACACCCATTGACAGGTACAGCGTGCATTTGTTGCAAATATCACAATCATGTTGTGATTCTCAGAGTTCCTCCCCTCCCAGTGCTTGGCATTTTGGATGTGCTCTCAATTTTACACCAGTGCCTGGTTCCTAGTAGCTCCTTAGATAATTCTGCAGTTATATATTAGTAGCTTATCTCATTTTAATATACAGGTGTGAATACCTACAGTGTATATTATGTTTGCGCATAGACGTGTCTGTGGCATTTTATGGGTGATTCTGCCACAAGGGAAGATCTTCTATTATACTCATTGTCATGAGTGTTTAAAGAAGGAAAAAATGAAGATAAAGGTCTTGTCACAGCAGCTTAATGGAAGTCAGTGTAAGGTTACATTAGCTCTGATACAATGGCCTTGCGTTTGTGACTTTGTTTATATCGCTGCAGTGTATCCAAATGATTCTAACAAAGAGAATTTAGGGTCACTGAAGTACATAAAAAAGCTTGCCTCTTTCTCGGCGCACACATAAACAAGCTTTAATCACACTCACCGGCATGTAATTGCGGTAATGCCCAATGTCTGTGGTGGTGCAAGGGTATTTCAATCACAAAATCAGAGAAAGATCTACAACTTTTTAGTATATCTGCTCCTTCACCATTTGCTAAGGCCAAGAGTCCCTTTGAATGCAGCCAGCGCTGTTGGCTATACAAGCTGTGGATGAAACGAGGCTGGGTAGGAAAGTCAACACTCACCAGGGTGATAGCCCCAACTCTTTGTGAGCGACCGGCCACCGCACTTGACCTCTGATCACTTGAGAGCGATATTGACATGCCCGGGATTGCTGCTAGTGCACCATAAAATAGGAGGGAATGAATTCTACAAAATTTTCCCCTCACCACCACCCCCCCCTTCCCCTTTTGAGAGTAAGTCACTGCAGAGACTTATCAAATCTGAACTTTGATTTTGTTTGTCTCTGTTTGTGCTTTTATGTTTCTTTACATTTTTGTATTTTATTTATTTATTTATTCATTTATTTTACCAGTCCTCTCTTGGTCATTTTCATGATCTGTTTCCATCTTTTTTCCTTTTTTTTTTTTTTTTTTTAATTCAGGACCAGGCAGTCTGAGGAAGTTGTACGAAGGAGACTGGACCGAGCGCGCCAAGAGGAACTTTGTCCAGTTCTGGTATGACACAATAAGTGACCGTGAGGTCCGCGAGGTCATAGGGCCCAGCTCAAAGAAACCAGATGGTGAGTTTATTCTGCGATGTGTTGTGAGAAGTTGTGTATTTGCTATAATATACTGTAAAACCCAAAACTTTGCAGGCATGAAACTTATAAATGTGAAAGTAAAATGCACACAAATGCTTTTTGTCTACATAATGCATTGATGCTGAGTGGTAATTTGCAAAAGTTTAATGCTGCAAAGAAGACTGTCTGCTCCAATTCGCAGAAGTTTCATGGTTTTACAGAATTGGATTTGTCACAGTGGCATATCTCAACATTTTTTGTCATTGTGCTTTGCAATGGTCTGGCCATTCTGTGTGTCCGTGTTTGTACTTCTGGCATTGTAGTTTTATGCCCATGAAAGAAAAAAAAAAATCAGAGAGAATAGCTTTGCAAGTGATGTGAGGTCAAGCAACCAAACTTTCAATTTGAAATTCACATAGTATGCCTTGCAAGGTGACGTTTCAGTTTTCAAGCTGTCAAAACTGTATTATCAATACTTTGTGCTCTTTTATTCAAACTATGGCTTTTGAACGCACCAAGAATTAATGATGGCAACAAATCTTGTTCAGTAAAGCCTGGGGACAATTAAAGACTAGACTACCAGACTGTAATGGGCATTTGCGTGGAGCTGTTGTTTTTTGTTGTTCTTGGTCGCAAGGGGGATGGGGGGGGGGGGGGGGGGGGAGTGCACGCACAACCAAATGTCAGCAGTTGTGCTATACTGAGTGAACTACCGTTCTTTGAATACAAACTAATGTTCTTTCTTGTCATATATTTTCTTGTGAATAGATAAGCGACACTTCAAAGATCCAGAGCTCTTTTCAGTCAGGAAGCTTGGTCTTTCAGATGTTGAGGGGCAGAGGATATTGCAGGTACAGTAAATCCCTCTTTTACGTACACACAAATCTGAAGTTATTCTTTGTCCGTCTAAATGAACAAAGTTATTCTTTGTCCTTCTAAATGTACAAAGTATGAGTGAAAAATTCATATGCCGTATAGATGTTTCGGAGATGTGTCTATGCAAAGCTGAATGGGATATGCCATTTCTCCTCTTTGTAAAATTCTCTCTGTTTAACTTTGTCCTTTGGGATTAACAAAGTGTGAGTGGAAGACTCGTGACTTACTGTATAAGTGCTTCAAAGATGTATCAGTGCAAAGCTGAAGAGTTTGATTGCTTGCATTAAACACTCATACATATTGTTCACTTTGTACACCGTGCATTTTGAGACTCAAATTTCCATTGAGAATCAATCTCTCCACTTCAGTGTAACATATTTGTTGTCTATCAGGCCAGTCCACACAGTACTGTACTTCCCAGGAATGAATGTTGCCTAGTTTGACATGACGGATTAGATCACAAGTAGGAACTGAATGGGTAAAAGTAAGGCAGAACACAAGATAGATGAAAGTGAAAATGAGGAAATGTGTGTATACTGTAGCTCAGAAGCATGTGCAGTGTGGCCATGTTGATATGTATCTAGTATGTAATGCTTTGAATGTTTTTTTTTTTTTTCTCTCTCTTTTCTCACCTTTTTGTCGTGGCAACAGATCGCCATCATCTTCCGGAACTTGTCCTTTGAGCCGCACAATCTGGCGACCATGGCGGCCCACCGGACGCTGTACCGCTTTCTACTCCTCCTGTCCCACAACAACTGCACGATGCTGCAGCAAATTGGCATGGATGCCCTCACCAATATATGCAGTCATGTGAGTTTACATGAATTCATTGCCAGCATATTGTCCCCAGGGGTGACAAAGATCTTATATTTAAAAAAATCATGAATTTTCAGGCGAGTGAAAAAAAACAACAAACACTTTCATTTTCCAAACATATGCGCAAGAATAATGGCAGTGTTCATATCAAATAATGTAGAAACATCATTTTGGATTATGTTAATAGTTGTGATGTTTTAAAACTCAAATCAGTATTTTTGATATTTAAAATTGAGTCACATGAGGTTTCCAAATGTATGCCAATTGAAATACGAAGTCAAGGGATCGTATGTCATTATTACTACTTCTCCCTCTCCCTCGCTGTTGTTGTTGTTTTTTTTTTAAAAGGGAAGGGGAACAATGGGAGGAGAAATTATAAATCAAACCAGACTTGATATCTTACTAAAATGGAGTGTTTGTATGATGTGAAGGTTTGCAAAACTAGGAGGAGTGTCTTGATGCATTCATAACTGAGTAGACTTGAGAGGGATTCGCTTCCGGAAGATATGATCATGGTGCTGGTCGTCCATTTGAATTGGCTTTATGTTCATAAAACCTGAATGTTTTCCTAAACCCAAATCAGTGCACATGATTTCAAATGGTGCATTTGAGTGCTATCCGAAGAGTACCGTGCTATACTCTACCTGCGCCAGAGGAGCGCTCAAAAAAACGTTCTCAAAGTGTGCTGTAATATACGATGCAAAAAGTAGACCACATTGACCACTGTGCCACAGAACGCTCGAACGGAAAGTGGTCCAAAATTTTACCATACCAGAAGTTGGCACGAGAAGAATGTGCTTAACATGCACTACATCATGATGCAAAGAGTCAATTCTCTTTGTTTGGGATGCCAGTATGTGGCGTACGTGCACCAGGTGCATGACCCTGGTGCTACAAAATGTGTGACCCCAAGTGACTCAAGTCCAAAAATACCTCATGAAGGACGCTTTCTCGACAGAGCGCTCGAATGCTCCCAATTTTGGCACGATATGTCATGGTACAGTATTGTTCGGTACAGTTCGGTTTGCATTTGAGTGCTTGAACCTTGCCTTTACGTTACTTCAGTCTCATGTCAGTCAGTGTTCATGGTTCAATAAGAGTTCCCTCACTTAAAGCTCACTGTGATGATGCAGTTCAGATTGCCATAAAAAAATAAATCCTATTCATGAATTATTCATATTCCTAGTCTACTCACAAGTCCTATTAATGAATTTCTGTTTAGTACACTGAATTTTATACTGTATCTGTGTCCTTTAGTTTGAGTGTGGTGTGTGTGTGTGTATCTGTAAATCTTTGTGACAGAGTTAGTGTTTCAGAATGTATTTATGTGTATGTGTATGTATATACCACTTGTGGAATCTCCTTACAAGTCAGTGCAGTGTTGAAGAGGAAATGCGTTAACTATAGGTATTCTTGCCTCATTACAGCTTGTTATGGACTCGGTAGACTACGTCAGTACACAACTCATGCTGCACACCATTCACAAGGGACTAACACACAAGGACAAATTTGTCATTCTCAGGTGTAAGTATTTCATCTTGTCTGTGTGCGCTGTAATAGGAGCTTGAGGCAATTGAATTGCGAAAGGGAAGGTGATTCATGATGTGCACTTACTGCACCTCTATCGTAGCTCGATGTAAAGTTGAACACAAACTCACATTGTATGACTCAGTCTTTTTTGGTTCAGAAGTTTTTTTTTATAAATATATATTCTGAAGGATGTGTGTGCTATTACTTTTACGTGTATCCTCTACAGCAAGTGAGGTTATTGTATTAGTACTCAGGAAACTGTTGATCATGCACAATTTGCCGCAACAAAGTTACTGTGATGTTCCATGTGGAGTCTTACAGAGCACAGCTGTGGGACAAATCAAACGGATATAAACATGAACACTAAGACGCAAGGTTAATGTTACATGCATATATTGTGTGGTGTTTTTTAAATTTTGTTAAAATTTTTTTTAGGTGATGCCTTACAATATGATTCAGTGTTGTTACTTTCGGTACTGCGTTTCAGCCAGAGGTTACTGACTCCAATGTTAAATTCTGCAAAGTTTGTACTAAAGACAGGAGGACCAAAACATGACCATCCCTTTGTTTAATTCTCAAAAGGCTTGCCATTCAGTAGGTGCAACCTGTCTCTCACCTGTCAGTCAATATTTCATAGAGATCTGGCTCCTGTTCCAAAACGAAGATGCAATCAAACTTAAGTAAGGAAATGAAACAGGGTAGTCATGCATAGGCCATCCAGAATTGAGTGTTCAGAGACGTATGTTTGGGATTTCCTTCCTTACATGTGATCACAACTTATATGCAATTAGTCCCTGGCTTCACATTGTCCAAAATCATTTACAAAAAAAAAAAATATATATATATATATATATATTTATGTCACGTAATTTAAAATTGTGCACATTTGTGCCAAAGATGCCATAGATAGACCAAGAGAGAAATCTTACATGAATTTTTTTCCCCCCTCATGCTCATGTCGTTGCCATAGCGATGGAGCTGATAGAGAAGCTGATGACGGTGGACAACAACCTGGACACGTTCCAGCGCTGCCTGGAGCCGTCCGTCTACGTCCGGGTGGTCACCCTGCTGACCATCCACGACATTCAACTGCTGCTCGGCGCCCTGGAGGTCATGCTGGTCATGTCGGAGCGAGAGGAGCCCTTCTGCACGCGGCTGTCTCAAGTCCACCGCAGCATAGGTACACTACCCTCCCCCCCCCCCCCCCCTCCATCCCAGAATCCCTCTCTTTTTACCCCTGTTGCCACATGCTTGGTCCAGAAGTGCCAGGTCACAAGTCTTCTCTGAGACCACTGACTAGAGGAGACTAGTCAAACAAGACAACTTATTGCCCACTAATAGCTAAGAGCCTAAAACATTACTCCCTTGCTGTGTGCAAGCAAAGCATTCAGGAGGAGTTGACACTCTTGATGGTTTTCAGATGAAGAAAAAAACAACAACAATGAATCACCTAAGCGTAGATATTCAATTCAGCAGTGTTTTTCAAAATGAATAGTTTTCAGGTGTTATTTTCTCTAATACTTCATGAATATTTCAAGATATAGTATTGAAAGCAGCTGCTTATTTGTTGTTCCTGTGAGCATAGCATTACGTAATGTTTTGATTTTATTAAGTCAGAGGATCACAGTTAAAGAGCTACATCCAGATTTTCCCAACCTATGGCAGTTCCCCCCCCCCCCCCCATGCAATGAAGTTTAGGAGAAAGCAAATTCTTGGTTGTATTCACTTTTGTTTTAAATAACCAAACTTTTATGATGAAACAATAGTAAGATTTCTTGCACTGACTATCATCCATAGGAAATATGAAGTTGCAGCAAATAATAACCTGCTAGCCACTGCACGCTGAAATCAGTTGCATTGTTGTATCACTGATCATTTTGAACTGATGCTATTACAAGGTTTAGTCATGTGACAGACAATTCCCTAAATTGACAGATGAAATTAAGAGCATTCGATGGGGATGTTTTTAGAATCACTATTCCATGTTTTGACTTTGATCTTTCCTTCCATGCCATGACACCTGTAGACTAAGAACATGGGAATATCACTTGTTTTGAGAGGTCATCTGTAGGGACAGTGATTTTCCGCGATCGCGGAAAACGGACGGAAAACGCGGAAACGGCCATTTGAAACGGAAAAAGTAATCCACACGGAAAATCACGGAAAATCACTTTTTAACAAAATAAAACACATAAAAGTAAAAATAAATCCAACAGAAGCTGTAAATTAATCATTATTACATGTCCACGATATTCACAGACTGCGGAGACTTGAGTTTCAATAACTGTCGAACACTTACTCAATCCAACACCAACTGAAAGTCCATTTATATTCCAAAACACAATGTGTGTCTCGCCGAATAATGTGTGATGATAAAGCCAGTATTTTGGCAGTAAAAGTAGCAGCAACAGAAGAAACTGCTGTTTTCTGCTCGCGGTAAGCTGCCAGCAGGTGAGTCGAGTGGTGACTTGCTATGCCTGCCTGCTCCACATGTGTCGTGTGTATGCATATGGAGCACAATGCATGATGTGAACACCAACTTCACGCAGAAAAAAAAAAGAAAAATCCCACGATGCCAAGGTGCCAGACTGGGGAATGGGGAGGGGTGGAGAGAGAGAGACCATTCAACAGAAGAAACCGCGCGTATTGGCGCATTCTTGGAGGTCATGAACTGTCTGGGGTGTTGGAGATGAACAGGGAAAGAATGTTTACCGGTAATTAAAGATAGCTCAAGTCGAAGCCCCAGGGCAAAGACCCAGGATTACAAATGTAATGATTTTATATTTCTTTCGTTTAAGCTCACTCACCTGCGATATTTGATGAGCTTAATTTAGGTTTTTGAATGTCACATTTTTTATGAGATTGTAACTATGTGTAATACAATACTATAATACCTAATCAATCTGTAAAACACAAGTGTGACTACCAGTGACAATAAAAAAAGACTTGTATTTGTTTTCTGCCGAGATTTTTTTTTTTGTCTTCATCCTAACACTTTCAAGTTCATATATGAAATTTCTGATGTTTTTACTGCAGCATCAACAGTCTAAAATAAATTACTGAAATATTGTCTAATTGCATTTGAAATATGAGATGTGGATGATCGTCCACATTGATTTGTACCCTCTAAATTTGACATTTCATATGAATATAGTAGGCATTGTTTCAGTAAATTCTGAAGCTTTGTGAATCATGAAATTTTTGGCAACCATCCATTTGAACTTCAGGCATGAAAAGTTCCTAAGAATCAGCAAAAACAACTCAACAGATCAGAGATAAAGTTCCTTCGAATTGAGAAGTAGCACGCAGATTTTCTGGGCGTGAGACCACAAGGATCAGCTTTGTTTTGAGATTGTCACAATCGTGTTGTCACTGAGTATCGGGAAGTTCTCACAAACTCAAGGATCACCTCTCCCTGCCAACTCCAACATGTTGCTCCCCAACAACGTGCATGGTTGAATGCATGGCGTCTCGATGTCACCGTCTATAGGTACCCGAGGCTGCTTTGTATTTGTCTTGGAATATTGATTCATTTCTTGCCATGACATGAGTGTAGTAATCTTTTTGCATGGCTATGTAAAAATTTGTGACACTCAACTCGTCTTTTTGATGTTTTTCTTTCAGTCCAAAAGGAAGACAAAATAGTATCATGATGTTTGCAATTGTTCAAAAGGTCTGCTATTGATAACTCACAGACTAATCACCAAGGGGCTGTTCCCAGGCCCTCCCTCCTCCAGTCGAGCAATCTACACGCGCGCGCAAATTCCTCTGCCATGTGGTTTGCCAGCCAGCTGTCGGAATGTGCTTTGAAGTTACATGGCAGCCTGGCCTGGCTGGCATGAATGGGTGTCGAGTTTCAATCAATACCTACTGTTGTTTTATTCTTGTATTTGAACATGTCGTTTCACCTGACAGAAACACGGAAATCGGGATGGTGTAGGGGAGAGGTTTTTGTTGTGTTGCAATGTGTGTGTGTGTGTGTTTCCTCGTTTTTTTTTTTCTTTGTTCTTTTTTTTGTTTTGTTTTGTTTTGTTTTGTTTTGTTTTGTTTTTTTTTTGGTGTGTTTTTTTTTTTTTTTGGGGGGGGGGGGGACCCGAGGCCAGAGTGAGGAAAGATCAGAGTGAAATGAGTGCTAGTTGTCTGGATTATTGACTGAAGAAAGATAAATTGATTGTTCCTTTAGTGCTGAATTTTTTTATCTGTTTAGACCTTCTGAAGGAATAAAAACACTTGACTAGACAGTAATAAGTCACTTGACTAGCAAGTCAAGAAAGAGGACATAATGATAGTTGTTGATACTGCAGGCCAGGCTTTGATAGTGATACACGAATATGTAATGTCCCACTGCATGATTAACTGGATTACAATGTATTGACTGAAGAAAGATTTAGATAGATTGACTGTTCTTTTAGTGCTGAAGTTTTTATCAACACTGCTTATTAAACTGATTATCATGTATTCTGTTTGCAGCTTCTAAAGGAATAAAAACACTTGACTAGTAAGTCACTAGTTGAGACTCAGAGACTTATTTCACTTTGTATAATTTTTTTAAAATTTGTAGACAGCAGTGTAAACAGTCGTGTAAACAGCAGTGTAAACAGCCCTCTTTATCATCGCCATAATTAACCTCGCAGATTTACACATTACGCAATACTCTTCGAACATTATCACTGTGGCAGCCTAAACCGCCATTTGGCAACCTAAACCACCCTTTGGCAACCTAAAAAACTCAACCAAGGAAAAAAGTTAAGTGAGATCCCTGTGCATGTTTTGACAGTCGAAATAAATAATTTGTAATCCTGATGTTTCATTTCATTTGTCTTCATGGGTGTGTGGTACAGAGGTTGGAAATCATCAGGTATACACTATGCATAACACGTATGAATGTATCATACACGATTACACAGGTACACAAACTTCAAATAGCAATCATTTAATTTTTGTTAATTTTTGCATGCAAATACATGTAAACGGAATTTGCATTTTTTGTGTGTACAATTCATATGGGAAAACGGAATTTCCGTTTTTTCACCATGTTGAAACGGAATTCATGATTTTCTGAAACGGAAAAGGCAATTTTTTGAAACGGAAAATCACTGCCCCTACATCTGTAATATGAATGCATTTGCAATCCTCATCTTTTCCAGATGTTCTAGTATGCCTTGTCACCCTGGATGCACAATCACTGGGTGCAGACGCCTTTGTTGGAATCAAGATTGTGGACCATGCACCGGACGGGATCCACCACCCCATCGTGACGATGGGCAGTGCCCATGGGACGGCCACAAGTACTCCCCCTCCTCCCCATTCCACCAACAAGGCTAACACTCCTCCCGTACCTCCAGCAAGTGAGTTTTCTCCACGATTATTTCAGTTATTCCTTTCATCCATTAATTTATTACCTCCACCAGGGAGGGTATGTTTTGTCAGTGTTTGCTTGTTTGTCTGTTTGCAAAATAACTCCGAAAGTTGTAAATAGATTATGCTGAAACTTAAAGGAGAAGTTGATGACAGAAGGAACAGATGATTTAATTTTGGTAGTCATCCAGGAATTTTTATGAATTTTTGAAGGGTTTTTTATCTTTTTGAAAATAGGGTCAGTGAACTTGGAATTTCAAGGTGCGCGTAGTTGAGGTTTGCAAACGAGCACTGAAGTGTGTGCTCTGCTCGAGGTGCAGCGCAGCAGGAAGCTGATGAGGTAAACACAGGCTTTATCACTAGGAAATTGGGTGATTTTCAGCATGGATGGAAATGAGCTAATTGGCGAAGGTCTGCGCATGCGCTCTCTGAGTGCTTTTCCAGTTTTCGCTTGATAAAACATGCATACATAGAGATTTGAGAACAATATGAACAAATGTTATATGAAAATGTGACAGATAAAAATAAAGTTATTAAGTGAATGGGCTAATGAGAAGGCAGTGTAGCCTTATTTAAACTGTGAACTAACGGGGGGGGGGGGGGGGGGGGGAATATCCCAGTGTTTTTGTCCATTCTTTCTACAAAATATAATTAACACATATTGGCACTCGCACTCAACACACACGAGCACAATTGCAATATAAGATGCGTACACCCAGAAACATACCCCTGTGATGCTGAAATCATATCAATGCACCAGTGTGTTTTCATTATTGGATGAATATCAATGTATGCTGTACAGTAGGTTTGAGGGCTGAGATGGGCTATGTAACTCTTCAGTTACACTGTCACAACTGTCATTTTACCCCCTGTGGCTGTGACGCATTACTGTTACAGTGGAAAATTGCATGCATTTCGTGCAACATTAAACTGCTGCAGAATAAAAATACATGAACTTTTTAGTTTGTTAATATGTAATGGGACTTCATGTTTTGATTCTGTGGAAATATAAGCAAAAGTAAAATTTATCTTACCAGGCCAAGTGCAAAAAATTACTTGTGCAAAAATATGCACGTTTACAGTAAAACATGGGGTCATGAACAGTCACTTTTGATTGTGTGTATGCATGTCAATGGTGATGGCTGTATACAAATGTCTGTCATGTTCTCAGGACCGTTTCCTGCTGCTTCAACGTCATCAGCCTCGCCTACCCCGCCCCCACCTGCCCCACCGCAGGGAAGTGCACTCAAAGAGGCCGACATGGAGACTGTGGCTTGCCAGTGGTGAGTAATGTCTCTTTTCTTAGAAAACGAGACTGCTCAGTCATGGTCTATCGCTATCAGGCCCGTAGTGTCAGCTCCATGCACAATCAAAATATTCAAGAACATTAAGGTCTATTTCTTGCTCCACTGTTTGTGAATGATTTCAGTAGCAAACTGCATCAAGTTATTGCTTTGAGGAAAAAAAAAAGATCTCAAGTAAGTTTGTCTACCTCTGAGAACATTCATGAAAAAATACATGAATTGTGTTTTTTATTGGGAGAGACCTTGCAGGAGCCATGCAAATCTGTTGGAGACTTGCACATATTGAATAGTCAAGTTTGTGCCCTTTTTTCCCCCTTCTTTTCTGTGTTTTATCTTGGCATTCAGTTATTTAGAGTGAGTCAACATAGAACTGTGAAGCATTTGTGCACAAGAAGAACCAGTTTGAATTCAGAATACTCTCTTTCTTTCATTCCTGATGCAATCACAATACCAAAATTGATTGCATCGTATCTACCGTGGGATACGTGGTAGTTTTGTATGTGGGGTGTGTTCAGAGTGTATGCGTGCACAGATGGATGGCAATGCACAAGACCGTATGTCATTACGTTGCACTCTTGTCAATGTAGGAACTAGAAATGTTGGGGCCTTGTTTCACTACACAGCCTCTGGTCACAAACATTTGTGTGAAAGTATCGATAGGAACACTGGATTGTGATAATCTCCTGTACTGTGATGTATCTTCTGTACAGGCTGGTCGCACACTACGACTCAGACCTGGAATCGTCAATTTCCAATATTGACATCTACGCGGATTACCTGTCGTCCTGCGGCAAGATCGTAGGGCGGAACATCCTCAACTCAAGTGACTTCATGAGATGTGTCAAGTAAGTCGGATCTTTTCTCTCCCAACCAAACTGTGAGTAATATTCCTTTTTATTTCTTGCATTTGGTCTAGCATCTGATGGTAAGCTATTCATAACATTCTGTATTTAAGATTTGTCATTTTTTATAGAGAAAAAGTTTCTGCAGCAGATATATACATCTTTCTTTCTCTGCAATCTCTTTGTCAGCCACTTCCATGTATGCATAAGAATATATTCGTGATACTTAATCTGATTTTATTTTCATGTATACAGCATGAACAAGATACAACATATTCCTTGTCCTCTATTAATCTATTAACTTTTGGTCGGGACATTTTATCTACAAAGCCAGCTAACAAATGTTTGAAATATGTGGCATATAGTTGATCTTTGTGTGTGTGTGTGTGTGTGTGTTTCATAATCTTTATTATTGTCTGTAAAGGGGAAAAATTGACGGCTATTCATCACTTCCCATGGCATTTTTGATGGTGTAACTTTTTGGAAAGATAAATCATGATATGAATTATCAAATGTGTCACAGCATCAGCTTTGGTGAACTTGCTTTGTTTTGTTTTTTGTTTTTTTCAAAACTAATACGAATTGGTCAGTTTGAATTGAGGCCATCAGCAGTCACCATTTGAAAATCGCTGCTTTGAATTGCAATATTTCTTGGATTAGATTAACCTAGAAGTGCTGTAAACATTTCTTCAAGGACAGTGTAGTTTAGGTCTTTACGCAAAAAAAAAAAAGAAAAGAAAAAGAAATAAGAAATGTTATGTAAATGTTTAAAAATGTTAGTGTTTTATTAAACACTGTTGTTGGTACATACTTGTATATTTCATAATTCAAGAGATGAGTACATGGGGACCTATTACAGGTGGGCTTTCTGTGGATCATATGGAAATAATTTCCTCGCCTTATCTGTACAATGTCAATTTCATCTGTTGTGCGCTCTTTTCAGGATTGTCTTCCCCACAGTTGAGGGCAAGAAAACAGAAAATGAAGCGGGGCCCCAGTTCCTCATCGCCGGAATCAAGAGAAGGCGTGCCCCGTTGCCATGGAAGTACCAACAAGCCAGTCAGTCTGCACCTTCTCCTGCTGGTGAGTTTTGCTGGGATGTATGCTAAGATTGTTGAGACAGTATATCAAGTGAGCTTTATAAGCATCTTTAAAATGTTAAGTCCTGGATAGTCATCAGTAATCTTAACAGCTGTAACAGGTCATCTGCTACTCACATCAGTTTGTTTTAATTTTTTGACTTAACTGTTTGGCCTTGATAAGAAACAGCATGTGGTAGCTCGTTCTCAATGGGGAAAATGCATGTGTTGAATTACACACTTCAAATTAGAGTTTGGTAAGGAAACAAACAGGTATGTTATAGTATGTTTGATGTAACTTGAAATAGTGTGTAAGCTGTTATTTTTGCATACAGATATTTTAGCGAAAGAGGAGCTCACAGACATTTTTGCGAGATGTTGTCTTTGGGGATTGAGGTCGATGCTATCGTAAATGCACTATTATCTATGTAAATTATGTAAATTGCTTTTATTGCTCTTATCTTTTTATATATGTATATTTATGTCTCATGCAGGACAAATGGCAGCCTCAGCCATGATTGCTAGGATGGCTCAGCGGCATTCGCCTTCCCCTACTGTCTCACCCAGTCCACCCCCACCCAAGGGAGGCATCTTCCCGCAGGCTGTCCCGCAGAGGCAGAATGTTCCACTCCCGGGACAAGTCAACGGGCAGATTCCCGGCCACATACATGGTGCAGCCGTGACTGTGCAGAATCCTCCCACTGTGCCGAGTCAGGGACATGTGCCGGTACAAACCGGTCAACTTCCAACGCAGGTGCAGCTGCAAGTTCAAGGAGGACATGCAGGCAGTCAAGCAATTTCTTTCACTACTGCTAACCCAACAACAGCTGCCCGTGCTCTACCCCCTCCTTACACTCAGGCACAGCTTCAACAAGTTCTGCAGCAACAACAGCAGCAGCAGCAGCAGCAACAACAACAACCACAGCAGGTAGTGCAAACGCAGCATGCAACAAACCAGGCTGCCGTGCAACATCAGAGTGTGATAAACCCACAGGCTGGACCAACACTGATGCAGCAACAGCCTCAGCAGCAGTTGCACCATCCACCACAACATCAATTTCAACCTCCACAACCACAAATACAACAGCTCCAGCCTCAGCTTCAACAACAGGCACAGCATCAGCAACTACAAATTCCTGCAACGCAGCCACATCTGTATCAGTCACACCAGCCACAGTTCACACCACATGCTCAGCAACACCAACAGCAACAGTTACAGCCACAGCCAAATGAACAAGTGCAGCCTCAGCTCAGGCCACAGTCACAGTTGCTCCAGCAACAACAACCACAGCCTCAGTTTCAACAGCATGAAGCACATCCTCAGTCACAACAGCATCAGCCACAGTCTCAATTTCACCATCAGCCACAGCCTTCATCACAACAGCTGCAGCCACAGCCTCAATTGCCACAGCACCAGCCTCAACACCATCAGCCACAGCCTCAACTACAACAGCTTCAGCCACAACCTCAACCACAGCAGGTGCAGTCTCAACCTCAACAACAGCAACCACAGCCTGAGGCACAACAACATCAGCCACAGACCCAATCGCAGCAGAACCAGCCACAACAGCAGCATCCACAGGCTGTCCAACAAAATGTTGGAACTCCACACAGTGGACTCGGCCAGTCCCAACCTCAAGCAGGATACACAAGTATCGCTGTGGCCAGACCATCCCAGCAGCAGTCAGTACCGCATATACCTCAGGGAGTTAATAGTGTAAGTGTTGCTGATATTGTAGCTGGGAATATGAGAGTGCCACAGCAACACCTCAGTTATAACTTGCAGGAGAATAACTCCAGGCAATTGAATGGACAGGCATTACAACAGCAGATGCAAGGAGCAGGACCCACTGTCAATGGCCCTCAGAACTTCAGTGGTACATCACAGTCATTAACAAAACACACGCAAGTTGTTTCAAACATCAGTGAGGCGACAACTAGGACAGCACAAAGTTTACCTTCAGTTGTGATGCAAGCGCACAATGGATCTCCCTCAGTGCTTGGAAATGCTGTTGAAAATCAGTCTCATGAAAACTATGTATCGCTTCCTGGACAGAATGGTACCAGCCAGCATGTCCAATCTTCTGATAGCATGTCAGAATCGAGTACAGAGTTGAACTCTAAGAGCAGAAGCAATAGAAGCAGGAGCAATAGTGGGAAGAAGTCTTCGGGGAGGAATACCCCTTCCAGACAATCTAGTAGCCCCAATAGGAGTCCAGGGGCAGCGGAAAAATCGCCAAAGCCATCAGCTGAGGATGCACCCACAGAAAAGTGTCAGCCCCCTTTGAAAGTACCACTGCCCGATGGAGAGGTGCGGATTGAAAAGATCCCTAATGTCCATGCCATGGGAGTTGATGGCGATGATGATGATGGGGATGACAGGACTGATGTAACGGAGGGCATCATTCGCCAAATTGCAGGATCCCCAGTCCTCAATCAGAGCTCATGTCATGTGCCAATGGAGGAGAGTGAAAGCTTGGTGTCTGAAGTGGACACAAACGATGAGGAAGGATCTCAAACGCCTGACATGAATGGTGAGACTGCACCGACGCCTGAACCTGCACAACAGCAATTATCACAGAATGCGCAATCAGTTGCACCAGGAACACTGCCCAATCAACAAATTGGAGTGCTGAGTCAGCCACAGCCACAGGTTCACATTAACCATCACTACCAACTTGCAACAAATAAACAATCTGGAACTACAATCACAGTGGGGCAATCACAACCTCAGCCACAATTTGTGATTCAGCAGCAAGTACCAGTAGTATCAAGAAGTGTTGTCAATGTGCAGGTGCAAGGGCAGGTGCAAACTGGACAGGCTATCTTGCAGACCCAGCAAGGAACCTTGGTTCAATCTCACTCCGGGAGCCTTCCGGCTGGCACTGTGGTTCGAAACGCAGGAGCAGGAACTGTAATCCAGACGCAAAGTGGCAGTTATGTGCAAGTACAGCCGCAAATTCAGGTTCAGGGTCATCAAGCGGTTATCCAAACTCAGCCAAGCTTTCAAGGACAACAGTTCCAGGCTCAGATGCCTTTGCAAGTTACATTAGTACCACAGGGGCAGGTCCAGCAGCAAGTTCAGCAGCAGCAGCTGAATGTGGTGTCAGGTGTGCCACACTTACAACCTGGCCAAACCATGATTATGACAACCAACTCACAGCAAGGCAACTTCACGCAGGCCACCATCTTGTCGCAAAATTCTGGTCAGTTGGTTGTGCAGAATGTCAATGGTCCTCCTCGTACCGGCCCTAAGCCGATCCTTCCACAGCCTCCAGCGTCTAGCATGTCCCAAGTGCAGACGACGCAGAATGTCCAAATCAACAGATTGCCTGGTCTTCAGGGACTGCAGAGATTGCAAGGTCCATTGAGTCCAACTAACCGAGATTCACCACTCATAAAGCGATTGCTGCAGCAAGGTCCTGTTCACCCAGCCCCTGGAAATACAATTTCCCAACAGCCTCAGCTACAGGTCATTCAACCACAACAGGGTCAGATTGTTCTGAACACTGTTGGACATTCTCAAGGTGCACCCATGACAGTGCAGACTCAGGGACAGACGATGCCTCTGTCTCATGTTCAAGTTGTTACACATTTGCCTACTGGAGTATCTGTTCAGACTGCTCCAACCATCGCAAACATTCCACAGATTCAGTTGCATCACCAACCGATCTTACCAGCTCTCCCTGGCTCACCGAGTCCAAACAGAGTCTCCAAAGAGGCCAAGTCAAAGAAGAGTAAATCCAAGCACAAAAAGAAAGACAAAGACAAAGACAAAGAAAGGGACAAAGATAAGATAAGAAATGGGAGTTCAAAGGATGACCATGCAAAGTTCAGGTCACCAGGGGGACATGATGATGGACAGAGTACACCTGGCAAGGATACAAGCAAGAAAAACAACTACTCCATTCACGTGATATCTGAAGAAGGGGATAAGAAGGTCATTGGCGTTGTGTGCAATGGCCTGCCTGTTCCTCCAAGCACAGAAAGTGGCGATTGCAATAATTCCGTTGACCTTGCAAGGAATCGAAACCAAGACTGTGTGGCAAAGCAAGGATTGCCAAATGGTTACATCGGTGACACCTTGCACAATGATGTCAAATTGGCAAAGGATAATTTTGTCTCACCACTGGCTTCCAAGGACATTGAGAGCCTGCTGAAGAAGGCCCCACAGACAATTGGCGATAAAATGGAAAGTCTTGTGGGAATGAAGAGGGACTCTGCAGAGAATGGTATCCTTGCTGATAAGCTAGGCAAGCCATGTTTAAACCATGTGGTGAACGGAGACGATCGTCCAGCGGTGAAAGACAATTATGACGGCAATAACACCGTCAGCGATAGACTGGACAAACTCTTACATGGGGCAGTACCAAACCTTAGCCAACCTAACATTCCAAACACCAGTACTCCTAACCCCAAAACAGCAGGACTTGTCGCTTTCTGCCGTGATATACGCTCCAGCTTTCCCATCCCCAGTACCGTGCCTTCAGTCACTGTGGGAGCAGTGGCAAATGCCAACAATAACAACCAACAGAACACTTCTCAGTCAGTGCCTGTCACAAACTCTCAGACACGGGATGTCCCACAGTCTGGCAGCAGTGCTTTGAACGAAAGGACTCAGCACAGTGCGAATCAGTCTGGCGATCCTGGCCAGGATGCGAATCCGACGTGTGCGACCAGCTCTCAAGGAATGCCACCAGCGAATCCCACGTCAGCTACCTCAACCCAAGCTTCCTTGCCTCAGCCCGCATCATCCCTCTCCTTGCCTCTCACCGTACAAGTCCCCAGTCCAGCGGTCTCCCAGAGTCCCTGCTTCAAGAGACCCATCGACGACGTCCTCCAGTCGCCGGACGGGAAGCAGTCCGCGCCATCCAATCCCCTGGCCTCGCCCTCGCACACAGCTGCAGCACCGCCCTCGCCATCAACACCTCGCTCCACCAAGAAGAGGAGACATTCGTCCTCATCCTCGACGTCGAGCTCGAGCAGGAAGTCGTCCAGCAGCAGTGGAAAACCAGCTCCAGTGCTGAAGTATGTCTGTGAATGGAAGGGATGCATCAGGTAAGTTAGCATATGATATACCCGATATTTCTTTGAGTACTATGATATTTATATTCAAGTCTAATGGGCTATTCTTTAATCGTCAGTGTGTATGTGTGTGATATGCTTTTATTGGTTCATGTAGATGGCAGAAATCTGGTCAAGTTTGAAAAATATAATTTTTTCTGCTTATCAATGTAATAATTGTAGCCATCTGGTGATATTAAGCATTCACAATTTTTAGAGAACTAAATATTACACAAAGTTTCTTTTTGGTTACCAAGTACCAACTAAAAGTAGACATGTGCACAGGATTTTAATTGCCTATAATTCACTTTAGCAAGTTCTCCATCATCATAATATGTACTCTGTCCTGATCCAGAATATGCCATGCTAAGCTTTATACCCTCTTTGTCATGCATTGACATGGTTCTGTCATATCAAATAAAAATTAAAATTGTATGAAAGTATGTGACAGGCAGCTTCTTCCTCTAACACCCCTAGCTTTTCCCTTAACCCGTTGAGGACGAACTTATTTTGCTACAACGTGCATTTCCCATAGACACATGCGCGAGTATAGTCGGGACTCGTCCTCCTTGACGGGTTGAATGATTCCAGAGTATTCAACAACAGTAGTTGAGTGAACGTTTCTGTCACCTAGAATGGAGTATCCATCATGATAGTGTTCCTTCTGTTGGTGACTGACATCGTCAGTATCTTTGATTGCCGGTATGTGGTTCTGTATAATGTCACATGTTGCAATTCATTCAGAGTTTATGCTCACAAATCATTACTTGAGATCGATTCATGTCAGTCATGCATTATTTTAAACATGAAATGTTTTGATGTGGGATTAATCATGTTGTTCTCTTCTCTTACCACCAGGAAATACCCCTCAGCCAAGGCTCTCCATACTCACACGTGTATCAGCCATGTACTCTCCGTCAGCTATAGAGGGCTCTGTGAGTGGGAAGGCTGCGACAGGATACAGAGGCAACGCTGGTCGGTGGTCAGCCACATAATGGTGAGATTGATGAATCACTGGGCTCCCTTGTGTGTGATCTTCCACATTAATTGAGAACAAACCTAGCAATTGACCAAAACACCCCCAGTGGAAAACAACAGAAAGTATCGCTTGGCTTTTTTCCCCCTTATTCATTCCTCCCGTCTGTAATTTATGTGTTGGGCCAACTCGTCCATGAGATCTAGTTTGGCTCCCTGCATTTCCTTCTGATGAAATGATATGCTTCTGCAACTCAAACAGGTGCAAGTGTTTGAATCGGATATGTTACTTAGCAAAAGACCATTCCCGCGTGTGTGAAGGGGTAAAGTGGTGACATCTTTCATTTGTCGTCATACCCATGTTCATGGATGTGACATGTCTGTGCATTTAAACTTTAGAGCTGGTTAAATAGACTAGTATTAAGTCAACAGAGAGTTGAAGAATGTTTTTGTGTCAAGCTGATGAAAGAAATTATGTAATCTTTGTACCTTTTTTTTTTCCACTTATGATATTTCATGTGCCCGGATGATCTTGTTTGTTAAAAAAAAAATAAAAGAAATAACCATTGCCTTATTTCCATGTACTGTATAGGACAAGCACTGCTCAGAACAGGCCATTCAAGCTGCCATTGAGAAGCGGGCACAGCGTGCAGCACAACCCACCCCACCCCCATCGCAAGACCCCTCGCCCCAACCCCCTCCAATTGTCTACAACGCCCACACGGCCTACCATGCGATACGACGCAGCCTCCACACGCCGTCGCTCAAGGAGCTGTTGGTAAGGATCACTTCCCTACTTGAAACATTTAGTTAGCTCGCTGGCAGTTGGAAAGACTGGTCACGAAAGGGATGATTCATTGATAGCCGCCAAGGTCTACTCTCCATGGAAACTTTGACCTTGCAATGAAAGAGGCCATTGTTGAGCTTCAGGAGCCAGAGCGTTTTCAGCTCCAATTTGTGCACTTGCATCATGTCATTCATTGTTTTATTGCCCTTGAATCAGCGAAGAGTAACATTATTGACAGGTCTGACGGGCATAATGAAAGGAAAAATCTGACATTGGTTCAAGGATGTCCGATCGGTGTGAGTTCAAGCACTAAAAGCTAATTGCTGAACTTGAATTGACAGAGCAGAATTGGCAAAGTTGAAATGATAATGAATGCAAAACATCGCTCTCTTTTATCAAGCTCGGGTAGAGAGTCATCACTGTCAAGTCCAATTACGCAATTCTGCTGCTTTTGAAGCCTGCATATAATACAATACAGTTTAATCTGATATGTTTATTCCCTCTCCCTGAAATCAACATATGGAGGAATGCAAGCATAATTTGGTGGATTACGTCATTACGTTCAATTTGTATTTGTAAGGCAGCTTTATGTGTACATCAGTAATTCAAAAAGTTGTTTGAATGGTGATATAAGTGCATTTTTAGTGTAAGGGAAAGTAGCATGTGCCTTAAAGGGAAGACTTGCATTGAATAAATCACTCAAAGAAACGAAAAATGTAGTCCAGGATCAAAAGAACTTCACATGCGTTGATGAATGTATGGCATTCTTGTGCTGTATTGTGAAGTTGTGTATTTCCTTCTTTCTTTCTTTGTGCCCTGTGTAGGGTGAGAATGAGGGTCCAGTCACAAAGAGTATAAGACTGACAGCAGCGCTGATTCTGAAGAATCTGGCCACCCACTCGGCGGTGGGAAGAAGGTAATGATGATCCTTTTAGATTAACACTCCCCATTCAAGGTGCATTCTCACAGTTGAGGCCATGCCACAATGCTGCCACATGGATGAAATGGCTAGTTATTCACAGTAACTGGCCTGTCGTCAGAGACATTTGTGTATGGATACTGAATAATGTGGCACTGGTTGAGTCGGGGTCTCTTCGTCCACTCCAAAGAGTCATTAGCAAGGAAACTTATGTTGCTTTTGTTGAGACATCCGTTTATTAATTAAGGAAGGAAATATGACAATTTCCCCAGCAAATGGATATTCTTCTTCCCACTTTGCTTCCATCATTTCCATTCTTTCTTTTTCCTTTGTCATTTATGCATGCTTGTCCATATACCTCTTATGGTCGATACATAGATATGGTTAGCATTTGTTATTCTCGTGATGAAAATAACTTGTATGGACAAGTTATTGTATTCGCTTATGTTCTCATTTTTCATGTTCAAAATGAAAGCTCTGCAATTTCAAGAGAGTTCCACTCAATCAACCTTCTGGAAGTGATTCATATTTGTATACATCGGTTTACTAATGTGGTGGTAATGAACATGTACGGCTCTGCAGTATATGTCAATGTAGCTGGAAAGTGGCAACCATTCATATTTTGATTGAAAGAAGGTGTACTGCGTAAGTGTCACTGGTATCATGAAAACACAACACTTTCAGCCTGCACCTCTTGGTGGTAGGATGCGTATAGAACTCTTTGTTCTGTGTGTGATGTAACTGTAGATAATCAACAGTATCATGGTAGCTTTAATAAAGAAGAATTGTAACATGATAACTCAAACTCCCTTTATGAAAAAGTAGTTTTCAGTACAAAGTTAACAGTTAATTGGACATTGCACAACATTTTCACTGTCTGGTTTTGCTGTTGCAGGGAGATCCGCAAGCACGAACTACTCCTGGCGCGGCTAGCCATCAGCAACATGGAGTCATCGACGACGCTGGCCAAGTGTCTGAAGGAGCTGGACCTTGACTCATGACACTAGCTGGACGACCAACAAAAGAGTCGCGGAGCACAAACCCGGACAACTCTTCCTTTCCTCTCTGCCCCATCTCTTTCTCTCCATTTGTGTGGCCAACAGAGACGTGTTGTGCCACGAGGGAGCGTGTGTCGCGCTGACTACCTATAGTGACGGAGAAGGAGGAGGAGGAACTAGAATGCGGTACAGAGGTGCTACACGTCCAAGACCGTAGAGCAGCTTGGTGAAATACCTGGGCAAGGAATGAGAGTGCTACAAGATGGTTAGCTGCATTGCACCATAAATGACTGTCATGCTGCATCTTATTGATACAGGAAAAAAAAAAATTGTCAACTGGCAGTGAGTGAGGGTTTGGTGCTAGGTGTCTGGGTCCTTGGTTATGAAACATTGCCTAAGGCAAAAGGAAGAGTAAAATTTAGAAGGCGAATGTGTCTGCATGATAGACCGTATTTTAGAAACAATGCAAGAGGGTATTAAAAGACTTTTAGTGCTACTCTGAGATGGATTGGATACCTTGTGACAAATTCTTTTCCAAGTCTCTTTAAAGTCAATCAAAAGGAGCCTGATGCTTGTAGTTCAGGTATCCTGACTTTATTTTTCATGTCCTATTGTTCGAGGCAAACCCTGTTGCCATGTGAGGAAAACTTTTGACAATCACATTTCTTTTAGAGACGAGAAGATTGATGGTAAAGTGCATGGATTAAATGCACGCACGCACAAAGCAATCATGTGAAGTGACAAATTATCCAGTGTTTAGCAGATAAGGTTAACAACATCAGGTTATTTATTACTTGTTGGGATCATGCAGTAGTTCTGTGCTCCATTTACTGTTTGATTTCTGGTCTTGTTGTGTTTTTTTGAGAGAGCTTTTGGAACAAAGGATTTTCAATTTCTCTGAATGCCTCCCTGTAGTTTTACCACATTTTTTTTTTTTTTTGGTTTTCAAATCTATCTACTTAGTGTTCTACAGCAGGACGTTCAATCTCTTCCTAATCAGCACCAGAGCATTCCAGGTGTACTCGAGGCTTCCTTTCATGATTAAAGCCGGCCACTAAGTTTGTCGTGGCAGTTTCTCTTTCCCCTCCTTTTTGTTTTGTGTCTTGGATTTTTTTTTTTCCCTTCAAATTTCACTGCCATGGGGGAGCAAGAGACACTGTTCTATCAAACTTTGGCAATAACCTCTGCTCCATTTTACTCCCCACCTCATGGAGTACAATAGTCCATTACCCTTCCAACTCATACACATTGTTCTGTCTCTGGGATCACATTCTAAATCAAGCATTTCTTCGTGTAAATTTACTGGCATTTGCTTTATTTTGTTTTGTGTTGTTTTGGTTGTCTTGAAAGAGTTTTCTTCTTGGTTAGTGTAGATATTATTTGTAGTTTGTGTGTGGGTGTTGGTGTTTTTTTATGTAGTCTTTTCACACAATCATGTCACTGTTCATCTGTTAAAGAATGAAGAAACTTTAAAGATTTTTGTTGAAGAACAAAGCTCCCACATTCTGACCCATCATATCAAACTATTCATAAGAGTCATGGGCCACAGTTACAAAAAACAACAACATTAGATTCCCACTTTTAAAGTATTTGGTAAATGGTGAAAGGGAAAGCAGATATACATCATTGAAAACTAGTTTGCTTCATTATTATTTTTTTTTTTTTTTTATGATAACCCATTATAACTGCAAATTCACAACGGAAAGCTTATATTTTACCTGACAAAGTTTAGGAATGAATAATGATCTATTTGCTTTTTCCCCTTATATTGGTGCTGGTAAATGTGCTGTTGATATCTTGTAAAGCTCTCTTAAATTTCTTCTAAGTGCAAGGATTTATCAGTTCAGAAAACCGTGCATCTTACATGGGTTTACACAGTTTTTGTCCTCAACTGTCTAAATAATGTGATTGCAACTTCATTGTGATTACAACTTCCCTGGCCTTTCAATTATACGGTCTGTCATGCTTGTGAAATTAGTTTGGCTCCATTTACAGCAACCTTGACAAATCTTCCACCGTATACCAACTAGTGAAATTACAACTTCGTAGGCATTGTGCCACCAATGCAGTTACGGTGGGTTGTTGAAATGATAAGTAAATGGGGCTGCAAAAGCACTAAAAGAAAAGAGAATATTCAGCAAATCTTTGATTTGTGAAATGTTTGCGTCACATGCAGCAGTGGGCGGCAAACGTTCCGCGTAATGGTGCCCTCTTTGTTTTGCAGTTTATGTGGAACGAGTCGCACTGAAGCGCAAAGCACTCTTTTATACCAACATTGCAGAGATCGCATGGTTAGTCACCCTCACTGGAAAGCTGAGAAGCTTTTTCAGTCGGTCCTTGTGTCCGTGTGTCGACCTCGGCAGCATTTTTGTGCCAAGCGGCATGTGCTTATTTTACAAGTCAAGACAGTACTTAACCTTGTTGCAATGCAATGCACACCAAGTGCTGCCGTTGGGGGAAGTCCCTCCTTTGTGTTCTGCCTCGAGAAGAAAGTTTAGATGACAGCTTTTGCTCATCTGCAACTTTCAGCATTTGCTTGGGAGGCTGCGTCGCAGGAAAGCTTTTGTCCCAGAGTACCGATGATGCGGGACTTTCGGGGATGAATGTGGGGGATTGCAGCAGCACTGCTGCTGCAGCGTGCGTAGCATGCGAGTTTTGGCTCCCATCTCCCGCAGCTGGACCAATACCGCTGGTATCATTGAGGCCAATTTTGAACAAGGCTCTGAAATATGTGTATGCATGATGCCTTGATGGGACTGTAGTGGGACAGACTGGTAACATTAAGGGGTTGTGTCTAGATGATATGTATTCAAATGAAAAAAACAAAAACAAAAAGAAATTGAGGAAACTGGCTTCTATGAACACAGGAGCAATTTCTGTTAGTTTGTTGTTATCGTTGTTGGTTGTTTGTTTTTGTTTTTGTTTTTTGCTTGGTAAGAACTCTGATGCTATCAGTTACGACATCCACAACATTATCAAATACTTTATTGTCACATGAGGTAGTATATGCCACATTTTTTGAAGTTCTGAAAAATGTTGCAATTGAAGAGTGTATCCAGAGTATAGAGACCATGTGTCCATTATGGTATTGTCGATTGTACGTGGTGAAGTTCAATCCTTTTGAGGCAGAAGGGAGAACTTTATGACTTTGAGGCCAAAGAGAGTTATGCTGGAACTGATGGAAGTAGAAGAATGTTTCAGATCACAGCAGAGATTCTCATGTGGCTTGCAAGTCCTTGTCTGAGGAAGAACCACTTCCACGGAGTTAACTTTACTTCACCTAGTTGGCCCATTCCAATGCAATGGTGGTACCATCTACAGAATGCAGAAATTTCCAAAGACTTTGTGGTATTTCTGTCGTGCTATTTATTGATAGGATTGATGATGCGTATGTTAAATTATGTTTGAGCGCACACGAAAACGAGTCGAGAAAGTGGAATGGAGTCTCCGCTGAACCAACTTGATGGATCAGTCAAGAGAGGTGAAACGAAGATGGTTGAGGGAGGTGTTTCCTGCTTTGTTTGAAATGACACTCGTTTAGTGTGTGGGTGAAATTCACATATTTGTCACTTGTGTGGATGAAAAAAAAATGTGTTCTGCGATAACCATCTCCACTTCTAATGTCTTTCTATTATATAAGAATAAAAGAAAAAATGAACTTCTCAAACTATGTATCATATATCCTGTACAAATCTTCGGATAAATTATGATGTAAATTCTCATGAAGCTGCATAGTGTACATAAATGAGGATTTCTTTTTCTACCGTCACACTTATACAACAGAGGACCAAGCCATTGTACCATGTGTGTTACATATCGATGTGACATGCGCAACATATGAGGAGTATTTATTGAGACATCTGCCTCCAATGTGATTCGGTGGAATCTGCTTTGCTTTGCTTTGCTTGTTAGGAGAGGGTTGTACGTGTTTCCTTGCTTTCCAAAGTACATACAATAAATCATTTGTGGAATGCCAAACTGAGCATATTACTTTTACGTTATGCCATCTCTTTTTATTTCATGCCATTTGACATTTCCACTTCCAGAGCTTGTAGGAGAAACAAACACATAGTGCTGTCTCTCATGTCCAGTGATTTCAAATTTTGATGGTATGTGATTTATTTTGTCATGTTATTGTTTGTTGTTTACTTGTTTTCCAATCATTTGTGAGTGTGTTGCTTATGCAAGACTCGACGTTCAGTCATACACTGCCAGCTTGAAAGCCTGTGTGAGAGAAAAAGAAAAAACAATTCTTCGGCGATGTCACAGGTTCTCGGGCTGCGTAGTATCTTCCAATGTTTAGAATGCGCAGATGCCGTGGTAGGTGAGGTTAGAGTTGCTTTATTTACCCACCACAGCATTCTGCCCCAGTTTGGGTGGAGGTTGTGCTTGTTTTGTTTGTGCTGTAGTGTAGTCTTTTATCAGTTATTCTCCAACATTTTCTCCATGTATTACACAATATCCCAACACCGTAAAAGTTGAAATGTCATGAAGGTGTTAAGAGTACCTTACTATTGAAGGGTGTTCCCTCCATTCGTAGGTTCTTGATTTCGATTGTAATGTTATGGGGTGGCTTAGGTTTTTCGAGAATTCCAAGTCAGATTGGGGTACTATGTGCCTTGAAATATGAAAACTTGTGGCACCAAATTTGTTTCTGATTTGTGGTCCAAGTTCTGTATCCTTATACGCTGCCCGTGAGATGGCTGCAAATGCTCAGAGAGCCATGATTCTGGTTAGTCATTTTTATCAGGTTTGTGTTATGGGTCTCACACATCTCTTAAATAAGTATTTTGAATCTCAGACCCCTGCTAAGCTTGATCAACAACACCACTGCCTATGTACGGAATCTGAAAACCTTTGGTTGTGGAATAAATGTACTGGCCTTTTGTAACCCCTACACTGCAAATCAGACAACTGGCCAGTGGCCAATAGGGAAAAGAGTGAGTGAAAAATATATTTCCTGTACAAATTCAGCTTATGTTATCTTTTTCTTTAAGGCCATTTTAGTTATTTTTTTTTTTCGCTATTAGAACATTCCATGGGGACATTGAATGACAATGAATGAGGAAATTCATAGTTGGCTTCAACTTAAAGCAAAGAAAAAAAATGCATGTAGATAACATTTCCAATGCTTTGAAGTCCAAAGTAATGGCTTGTGTAACCTCTTTGTTGCAGACAGTACACAATATTTATGAACGTTTACTTATATTGTCTCATTTTTGTTGTGTTTGTCTTGTGTAAGTTATACTGTACAAAAAAGAAGAAGAAGTTAGTAGTTGGATTGGTCATGAAAGAAAGGGGAAAATGCCATTGGATCATCTTGCAACCTTGGTCAATTTTGTGTAAATTTTGTCTGCAATACATTGCTATGTTTGCCATTTTGTATGTCTCAGCAAAGGAACCCTTTCGGGGGAAAAGTGAAGCTATTCAAATTGTTTGTCGTCTATTTGAAGTGGCCATGTAAATACGTATATGTAAATATGTATGTAGATCTATTGTACTCCTTTTATTTCAATGCATTTCAATAATCAGTTTGAATAATCCATTCGGCCATAGCTCTATATTTGTGATATGGAACAGCAAAGTAGAGACAAGAAGTGGTTATTTGTCATCTCATTATTTATTAGAAGGATTGAACAGAGATCGCTCTGAATCAATGTCAGTAGAATATTGGGGCAAATTTCGAATACGAGGAGCATTTCTATCCGCAGTGCTTACATTTTCAATTTTATATTTGTGTTTGAACAATTTTTTCAATAGGACTTTAGAATACAAATGCATTGTCTATGTATATCTATTTTTTCACTTTCCTAAAGGCATTCTTTTGAGAGCAGTTCAGTTGTTAATAAAGAAGGCCCTTGAGACGAGGGGAAAACCGCGCATGTGTATATAATAGTATGTACATAGGAATACAAGATTTCTTTTGTATGAATGTAGTAATATAAGTCTGTAGGATTTTTTTGAGAGCCTAGATTGTGTACATATGTATTTGTTTGGTTGACAATAAAACGAAGCCTTTTCTTGGGTGTGCACTTGAAAAGAGATGGACGTTTTCTGGAAATATTCCTCCGAATATGTCAACGGCAGTGTTTGAGATGACTTCTGATATTCAGAATTGTTTGATGCAACTTTTTCGAGCATTGGATTTGTGTGGCACTTTCCATTCGTTCATGCTTGGCAAAATCATTTCAATGATGATTAAATGCATGAATACATGAGAAAGTCAATACTTGTGCATCATCACTGTGAGACAATATAAAAAAAAAGAAAACAGATTTGAATTCCAAGGACCTATAATAAGTAAAAAAAAAAAAATAAATAAAAAAAAAAAAAAATCTTTGCACATTGCCCCCTCTGCTTTATAATCTGTAAATAGAGCCATTATGAGGAGGGAAGTGCATGTCTGTATTCTGGTGTTTGAGCATATAGTAGTGGGTATGTGGAGTTATTTAAAGTGTGTGTGTGTGTGTGTGTGTGTGTGTGTGTGTGTGTGTGTGTGCGTGCGCTGCTAAGAAGTTCTAGGCCCTTATAAGATTCTTGTGGAATAACTTGTAGTATAGCCGAGTGTTAACATGCTAAATGACTTCAGTAGCAACTCTTCAACTGAAGCCATACTACTTGGCTGGAATTTGTGAGTTGGTTGTGTCTTTCATAGTTCTAAAAAATCAATTATTTTTATTGGAAAACGTATGTGATGACCAACAGGCCTTATTTAACCATGGTCATACAACATAATTGAACTGCATAATTACAAGTTCTCTCCACAAGACCTCCTGATATCCGAGGATGCCAATTGCAGATGACCCTAGGTGTCGGAAAACCTGCCCTTAAACCTCAGATCACATGATCCTGTTTTAGTAGAAAGGAGTTATCAATTTTCTTTCCTTCTATATTCTGTCCTTATCTTAAGGGGGCCTTCGTTCTGTTATTCATTCTCTTATAGTCATTCCCTTTTCCTATCTGCTGCCTTTTCCTGTCATCAACCAGTAGCCTGTACACCGTATATTAGGAATTAGTAGAATGCGGTGTTTAATGACGTCATACTCAATGCGTAGCTGCGCGCATATCACCATTGTGACGACTCGAGAAATTGTCCCCAGCAAACACTAGTAACCTCGCGTGAAGATGACAAGAAAACGCTCTCCAACATGCGCGTCTTGTGACCTCGACGCGATTTGTGTTGAAGCGCTTTTTAGTAGGGGCAGAGTGTATAATGCAATGCATGATGTAATTATACACGAAAGGCTTGGAAAATCATCTTTGCGGTGTTTGTCATATGACAAGTATTCGTGCGTTAAAAAGCCGTTTGATTTTTTTTTTTTTTTGCTAGTATTTATGGCAACACTGTAAAGATGAATCGGTCTTTACTGCTCTTTCTTTCCGTTTGTTCTATCGCGCGACCCACACGTCCTGCTGATGGCCATGTCTTCGATGAGTTAGCTCGAGACATCGGCTTGATGTCCAATATGTCTCGCGAGGTTCTCGCCATCAACAAAGGAAACGGCCGCCAACAAGGTAGGACTAGATTAGCGAGGCACATCGAGTGTCTCAACCTTCGATTTCTTTTTGGTTAATATAATCCATGATATATATTTTTACATTTCTACAAGATTGATATTGGAAGATGTAATGCTGAATTTTGCATTTGATTATGTCGCCCGTATATAAATACGTACGCCGGGCAAGATGAAGTCGCTAGCTCGGCGTGATCACCGGGAAAATGTATCATAAACCACCAAGGACGAGGGATTATCCCTGTGTGCACTGGGCTCGGAAGATTTGCCTAAACCGACTGGACTAACCTCCCAAATTTTATACTTGCCATCTGATTAGAATGGATCTATTTCTGATTGTGAATAACAGGGGCGTCAATCCGTTTGTATGATTGGGGAGGGGGCACAAAACTTGGACTCAGTTGGAGGACTATACGTGCGAGGGAGCGCAGCGGAGCGATCGAGAGATGGGGGTGAGAGCTAAAAGAGTAATCACCATGGGGATTTTGCGTTTTCAGATCTGAAATTCGGCGATCTTGTGCACACGTCATTTAGTGAAATATCGGGGGGGGGGGGGTTCTGTCACTAACGCAAGAATAACGAAAATTGAGGGACATGTATTGTGACTGGCTAAATCTCAGTAATTTTCCTATTCCACGTGTGCGTCATCACTGTATGTTCAAGTATAATGAAGGTGGACGGGGTGGGGGGTGGGAGGGGAATACCCCTCCGACACGACGGAGCTTTTGCATCTTCAGAATTGACATAAAACGATCTGATGCACACTTTTTGTGGATAAAGTGTACTGAGTCTATGGAGGGGGACCGTTGAGCAACGGGAGGGTGTGTGTGTTTGTGGGTGGGGCCGGGGGGGGGGAGTGTATCCCCTCTCCCCATCTGAGGGAGCTTTTGTATTCTCTGACTTAGAATTGAAATTCAATTGTTAACGATCTGAAGCACACTGTGGGTGGAATATCTGGGCCCCATTTCATAAAAGACGTTAGGACAGCAACTCTTGCCTGTTTGGCAACTTCCAATATATACAGCTACAGCCAATCATGAAGCTGGATTCTTGTCGTTACCATGACAATTGCCATTCCAGCAATAGTTATATCATATCAACTTTGTTTGAAATTGGGTCCAGGAAATTTGTCAACCAGAGAAGTATATAGTAAGACTGTGGAGGGAGACCAAGCGAGGGAAGGATGTGGTAGCACGAGGGAGCTTTGTCATTTTTATAATCGCGAACGATCTGGCGGACACTTAACTATACACAGCCCAGAACAGCGTCTGGTCGGGCTAGTGGATACATATTATATGCATGGAGAGGGGCCGAGCAGGTGGAGGGTGTGGGAGGGGGTATCCCCAACCCCTCCCCTGGGAGGGAGCTTTTGCATTTTTCGAATTGAAATGAAGTAATCTCGCGTATACATTTTTGATGCATGGAATATTTGGCAAATTGCCAATCAAAAAAGTATAATAAATCTGTGGAGGGGAACCGAGGGGGAAAGTTAATTGGAAAGGGATATTCCCTTCCACATTAGGGAACTTTTGCACTTCTTGAATAGAAATGAGAGATCCGGTGCATATTTTTGATGAAATATTTGGAATTTTGTCTCAAAAAGTGTAATGAAATCCAGGGAAAAGGACCGAACGGGGGAGGATGTGGTTATCCTCCTCTCACGCAAGGGAGATATTGCAAAATTGAAATTTGCGATAGATGGTGCATACTTTGGGTCCAAAGTTTGAAAAAAATTCTAATTATCAAAAAAGCATGAACATTTTCAACATCTCGCGGGCACTGTTTTGGGAGGGAGCAAGTGACATGTTTGCCCTCCCCTCCACCTCCCCCAGCCCCCTTCCACGTACACACACACACACACACGCACACTTGTTCGACGCTCCTGGGCTGAATTTGATAGTGCAGGTCAAGATAATAAACTATCCATTGGGCGATCCGAGAAGCACAACACTTTTTATCTGAAAATTCACCGCTACCAAACAGCAGATGCCCATCAGATATAAATCCAGTTGTCGGGCAACTCCCTGTAATTTTCTCCATCCATTGATTACAAGGAGTTGCAGTTAGTTTTAATCTTACTCTCTACTTACACAGAAACTTATCTGCGACCGATAACCAATATTTTGCTACAGTATATCAAGCAAAATGGGGTCGCGTGACTGGCTCTTGAAGCCCATTTTAAACCACACTCGTCATGTTGAGACGTGAAAAAAAGAAAGAAAAAGAAACGAGAATAGGATGCGCCAAAAATATCGTAAAATGTTTACAGAACTTGTAGGTCCACCACACTTTCAACAGCTAGCTATCAAACTATTTCTAGTGGATGGTCCTACTTTTATAGGCCCACACTTTCAACAGCTAGCTATCAAACTATTTCTGGACGGTGATCCTACATTCCGCAGAAATTGTTGTTGCTGTTTTTTTATTTCTGGATTGAAATCATCAGGTACAAATACAAGCGAGACAGATGATCTAATACCGCCATTATAGAATACATTGTACGGCGGGTAGTCGATCAAAAGTGATACTGATGCATGTATCGGGCCCGGTTTGGGTAATACTTTATTAAACACGATGTACATACGTTCATGAAAACAGACAAAATAATGAATAGACATAGTCAGTGGAGAAGAAGAAAAATAGGTATTTGTTCAGCATGTTATCACAATATTACAATATGTTTTTGTGTTCATGTTTTGTTTTGTTTTTTGAAAATTACAGACAAATACGGCTTTGGTGATTATGGAGCAAATATCGCGATTCTTTTATACAAAATACCTGTCGTGTATTTTGGGGCCACGTTATTCAAAAATCTCTTACGTGAACATGGTGAATGGTAAAAAATGGATATTTCGTCTTTCAGATATTGTAACCGTCAATTTGAGTACCTTATCTATAGGAACCGAATGAAGATTGTAGTTAGCTGTCAGTGTAGTTCCCCAGCCTCTATTTTCGATCTTTTGTAGTTGGGAAGGAGAATAAATGTGTTCTGATTGCCAAACTTCGTCCCCGTGTACTCTATACTGAGCTAACACAATGATACCAAAGATTGATTTAATTTCGGTGATTGGTACATAATCATAATACAAACAAACTAAATTGCCGCGATGGTCAAGTCTTCGGGCGCCTTTGTGTACATCCTTCCCACAATGAGAGTACTGTAAGCCATGACGTATTGAACCGTAACAGACCATAACCAAATTCATACTTGCACAAGCACCGTCAACAGTATCACTCAACAATCTCGCAGAGTTGGATACATGTCGATGACGCCCTGATCTGTATTGTTGTGTTTTATACCTTAACCTCATTGATAAGTGAATATGACACATTTTCTGTATGCCCTTAACATCTCGGCAAAAACACGACTTGGAAATCATTACCAGATGAAATCACTCATACCGGCAGAAACAATCGGTTATAAACAACGATATGACATTGAGAGCTATGGTATAAGTGTCCTTCTCCGTTTTGTCAAATATCCAGTTACAGGAGAATTTTACGTTACTCGCGATCCAAACGGACGAGTAACATGAATGAACAAATCTGTTTTGTCCAATTTTGGTATCAGTAAGCAGAAATTATTCATTCCTTCTTATTTTTTTTTCAAGAAGATTCGTAAAATACAAATAAGCTGATGTGAACGGTTGGATACAGTGGTAATGTTTTGTTTTTAAACCCCCTGAAAAGAAAAAAAAAATGGAGAACATTCTATATGATATAGATATAGTACATACAGGCTGACCAGATCAGTGGAGAATTTTCTACATGGTATACAATGTAGCTACAGTACATGTATGCATGTGACAGGAAATACATTATAGCTCACTCAATCTAGAATGATTTAACCCATTCCAGAAAATTCTAGGAAGTGCTGGCTGAGTGAGGCACTGCCCTTGTAACCCAATGTGATTGGTAGTTAATTTTGGCAATGATGTTATGCACATATTAGGCAGTGAGTCATCCAGGATTCCTGGAATTTGGGCTTGCTAGTATGTTCAGGTATGTGGCCCCAGGTTGGAGAAAATTACAGAATGTACTAGAAAGGGGTGAATGGATAGTATATAAGCAGGAGAAATTCTGAGGTAGGCAGAGTACCTAACACCTCTGCTCTGAGAGTTACGTCACTTCTGGCTCTGAAGCGACTTGTTATAGTCAGTCCTGTGTTACCTGCTGACCTGCTATACAAACTGTGTTTGTGGAGATAAGGCCTGGGAGACATTTTGCCTGCAGAGAATTAATTTGCCTACATTGGAGATAGACTCCATGTTTTAGTGTCAACGGACATTGTTACGGCAAAGCTGTGACGGGCTGGATTCCTTGCTGGACATTATAAAGTGAATCATCATTAAACGCATCAACTGGACGTGGTCGTCACAACGTTTGGATTCTGCGCGTTTCGCCGTGAACATCTATCGTGGACTATACCCTGGATTTATAACGCGGACTATTGTAACCTGTGCCTCTGGATTTACGTCGAAGGAATCATTCATCGGTGCATCACGGATCATTCATTTGTGCATCAAGCATCGTATTTGGACATTACCAGGAAACTGTAGGGATTTCGTGATTTAGTGAGTAAGTGATTCCATTACTGACTTATATTTGTTTTATAGTGATCATTATTGTACTGATGTGAAAACCGATTACGAGTCTGTACCCACAATATCACTGTTAATAAACCGCCTGAACATCAGTTGATTGTTTCTTTTGTGCGATCATTCTCAGAGTGATTTTGGTCGTAACAAAATTGGGGGCTTGTCCGGGAAGTGAATTTAAAACCAAAACTTAGAATTTGGAACGTTCCGGAATCCAGAATATTGGTACAGACAAAATACCAGTGGAGTTGATTGTTCAATTGTACATTGTGTGTAATACATGCGACAATGTCAATCAGTACAATGGATGTTCAGGCATTTGTTCAGAGGACAGATTTGTCCCTCAAAGATTTGCAAAGGTTACGCAAATGTGATTTGACTGCTATTGCACAGCATTTAAATGTTGATGTTCCACAAGGTGCAAGAAAGGCAGAAATTCTTGACTTGGTAGCTGGTCACATGGAGCTCAAAGAAGAAATTAACTCTCCAGATCAAGCTCAAATTTCTGATCAAACACGGCTTGAGCTTGCTAAAATGGAAATGGAAATGAAGAAAGAGAAGATGAGATTAGAAATAGAAAGAGAGAGGGAAAGAGAACAAAGAGAAATGGAAATGAAGGAAAGAATGGAAATGAAAAAACTTGAAGTGGAGCAACAATTGAAATTGCGTGAGATGGAATTGACTCATGCACAGACTGTTGGAAATCGTGAAAGGGCTCCCTCTGAATTTGATTTGGCCAAGAACATTCGACTGGTGCCAAAGTTTGAAGAAAACAGAGTTGATGCATACTTTGTGTCATTTGAGAAGGTGGCTAACAGTTTGAACTGGCCACAGGAATGTTGGCCCTTGCTCCTTCAAAGTGTGTTTGTCGGCAAAGCGGCAGATGTGTACTCATCTCTCTCTGAAGAGCAATCACGTGACTATGCTACAGTCAAGAAAGCAGTGTTGAATGCTTATGAGTTGGTGCCAGAAGCGTACAGACATAAGTTCAGAAATTCGTACCGCAAACCAGGCCAGACACATGTTGAGTTTGCTCGTGAAAAAGAAATGACGTTTGATAGGTGGTATAGATCCCTGAAAGTGGATCAGGATTTTGATAACCTACGTGAGGTTGTTCTCTTGGAAGAATTCAAAAAGAGTGTTGCTTTCAGTGTGAGGTTGCACCTGGAAGATCACAAAGTGACAAGTTTGCATAAAGCAGCCTTCATGGCTGATGAGTATGAGTTGACCCACAGACATGAAAACAGACCACCTTTCGGAAATTTCTCTGGAAATAAGAGAGACAAAAATCAGTCGAGCAACCAACAGAATGCTGGTTCAGGAATGTTGTCGGCACCACAGCCTCAATCTGACAAAGGGTCCAGTACAAGTGCAAATGTCATCAGATGTTTTCATTGTCACAAGAAAGGGCACATAAAGTCGCAATGTTGGAAGTTGCAAAATGGTGCAACGAAGGAGGTGGGATTTGTCATGTCAAAAAGTGTCCTACCCGAAAATAGTGTCCCTTTCAGTGAAACACAGGCCATTGAAAGTCGATCTCCCAAGTTCAAAGATAGGACTAAGCAGGTGGATGAGAGCTATCGTAGCTTTTTGTTTGATGGTGAGGTGACCCCCTGTACTTCTGGTGAGGCAGGTAAACCAGTAGTCATCCTGCGGGATACGGGGGCCTCTCAGTCGTTGATGGTGGATGGTGGTATGACTTTTCCACCAGATAGTGCAGTGAATGCAAAAGTCTTGATTCAGACTGTTGATGGCAGTTATATGTCAGTTCCACTGTATAGAGTGGATTTGAAGTGTGACCTAGTTTCTGGTCCTGTCACTGTTGGAGTTGTTCCTGAGTTGCCCATGGCAGGCATTGACTTCTTGTTGGGGAATGACTTGGCTGGGGATATGGTGGTTGTGTCTCCAGTTGTTTCGGATAAACCAGTGGTGGTTGCTGAAACTGAGCAGTTGCAGGAGGAGTTTCCTGGGATTTTTCCAGATTGTGTTGTGACTAGGTCTCAGGCTCATAGAGCTGTTCAAGATGATGCGGATTCTGTTGATGTGGAGGAGAATTCCGGTGTTTGGTTGGCAGAAACCTTTTTCAAGGATTTGAATGATGGGGTTGCTGTATTAGGCTCCGAGGCTAACAGTGATGGGCTGTTTAGCAAGTCTTCCTTGGTTGAAGCACAGCAGGCAGACTCTGAGTTGAAAGGCTTGTCTCAGACGGCGTGTTCTGAGGCTGAGGCTGAAAAGGTCCCTGAGTGCTATTATGTCAAAGATGGCATTTTGATGAGGAAGTGGAGACCTCCCCATAGGCCAGCTGATGAGGATTGGACGGTGGTCCGTCAAGTTGTTGTCCCTCCCTGTTACCGCGGTGAGATCTTGAGGATTGCTCACGAGTTACCTGTTGGCGGCCATTTAGGCGTCAGAAAGACAAAGGATCGGATCATGAGGCATTTCTATTGGCCAGGGTTGAATGTGGATGTGGCTGAGTTTTGCAAGACTTGTCACACATGCCAGGTGGCTGGTAAACCACAGCATTCAGTGAAGCCGGCGCCATTGATTCCGATACCTGCCTTTGAAGAACCATTCAGTCGGGTTCTAGTTGACTGTGTTGGACCTTTGCCTAGGACTAGGTCGGGTCATAAGTACCTCTTGACAATCATGGATATGTCTACACGCTTTCCAGAGGCTATCCCATTGAGAAATATCACTGCCAAGACTGTGGTAGATGCTCTAGTGCAGTTTTTCACTAGGTATGGGTTGCCCAAGGAAGTGCAGTCTGACCAAGGGTCAAATTTCATGTCAGGCATATTTCAAGAGGTGATGTATCGTTTGGGTGTGAAGCAGCTGAAGTCGTCAGCTTATCATCCCCAATCCCAAGGTGCATTGGAGCGCTACCACCAGACCCTAAAGACAATGATTAGGGCATTTTGTGAGGAGTATCCCGAGGATTGGGATAAGGGCATCCCTTTCCTGCTGTTCGCAACGAGGGACTCCCCAAATGAGTCGACGGGTTTCAGCCCATTTGAGTTGGTGTACGGTCATGAAGTTAGGGGCCCATTGAAGCTCATCAAAGAGAAATTCATGACTGAGGATGATGAGGTCCACCTACTTGACTATGTGTCAAAGTTTCGTGAAAGGCTGTCAAAGGCTTGTGAGGTAGCTAGGGAACACTTGAAAGTGTCACAAGACTCAATGAAGAGAAAGGCAGACAAAAATGCCAAAGCCCGAACCTTCAAACCAGGTGACAAAGTTCTTGTACTGCTGCCCATACAAGGTGAACCACTGACAGCCAAGTTCAGTGGCCCATACTGTGTCAAAAAGAAACTCAATGATGTGAACTATGTGATCAGTACACCAGACAGGAGCACAGATCAGGGGGGCATTTCATGAAGGAACTTGTCGGATGAAATATCTGACAAGTCAATTATATCCAACAAGTTCAGAGAAATCAGCCAATCAGACTAAAGAATTTCTCAAAACTTGTCGGATATAATTGACTTGTCAGATATTTTATCCGACAAGTTCCTTCATGAAATGCCCCCCAGAGAATGTGTCATGTCAATATGTTGAAAGAGTGCTATGACAGAAAGTCAGTTGGTGTGACATAGGTAGTGGATAGCACAGTAGAATTCAAAGGTGAAAAGTTTTCACTGCATATCACTTACAGCGTATGTGTTTAACTTATCCATTACTGATGTACTGGTATGCAATTTGAGTTTGACATGATTGTATAAGCTCCGAGAATCCAAGCAATATCAGTGTAAATGGTAACCATGAAAAGAGAACATGGAATTAATGCAGCTAATCAAAAAGCATGTGAAAGTATGTGATTATTGTTGCTTGACTTGGATTGTACTTCACATTCGTTGTAAATAACAATGAGAAATTGTGAAGGTAAAAGAAACCCTTGCTACGGCAAGGCTTTCTTTTTCCCATGGGGGATGGTGTCACAATGTACACACAAGTAGTTATGTACATGTATCAAGGCTGTATGCATGGTTGTTTAATGTGTATACGTGATGTACACAGGGTGACCAGATTAATGGAGAACATTCTATATGATATAGATATAGTACATACAGGCTGACCAGATCAGTGGAGAATTTTCTACATGGTATACAATGTAGCTACAGTACATGTATGCATGTGACAGGAAATACATTATAGCTCACTCAATCTAGAATGATTTAACCCATTCCAGAAAATTCTAGGAAGTGCTGGCTGAGTGAGGCACTGCCCTTGTAACCCAATGTGATTGGTAGTTAATTTTGGCAATGATGTTATGCACATATTAGGCAGTGAGTCATCCAGGATTCCTGGAATTTGGGCTTGCTAGTATGTTCAGGTATGTGGCCCCAGGTTGGAGAAAATTACAGAATGTACTAGAAAGGGGTGAATGGATAGTATATAAGCAGGAGAAATTCTGAGGTAGGCAGAGTACCTAACACCTCTGCTCTGAGAGTTACGTCACTTCTGGCTCTGAAGCGACTTGTTATAGTCAGTCCTGTGTTACCTGCTGACCTGCTATACAAACTGTGTTTGTGGAGATAAGGCCTGGGAGACATTTTGCCTGCAGAGAATTAATTTGCCTACATTGGAGATAGACTCCATGTTTTAGTGTCAACGGACATTGTTACGGCAAAGCTGTGACGGGCTGGATTCCTTGCTGGACATTATAAAGTGAATCATCATTAAACGCATCAACTGGACGTGGTCGTCACAACGTTTGGATTCTGCGCGTTTCGCCGTGAACATCTATCGTGGACTATACCCTGGATTTATAACGCGGACTATTGTAACCTGTGCCTCTGGATTTACGTCGAAGGAATCATTCATCGGTGCATCACGGATCATTCATTTGTGCATCAAGCATCGTATTTGGACACTACCAGGAAACTGTAGGGATTTCGTGATTTAGTGAGTAAGTGATTCCATTACTGACTTATATTTGTTTTATAGTGATCATTATTGTACTGATGTGAAAACCGATTACGAGTCTGTACCCACAATATCACTGTTAATAAACCGCCTGAACATCAGTTGATTGTTTCTTTTGTGCGATCATTCTCAGAGTGATTTTGGTCGTAACAATATACAGATAGTTGCCCTGCCCCACCCCCCCCCCCAAAAAAGAGAAAGTAGCAAATGGATTTTAACCCATCTACATAATGAGAAAATGTATGGGCCCTTTGGAAAAGTGTTTACTGAGAAAAGAGGCTTTGAAGTTAAGTGTCTTCTTAATCTCACCCTGCAGTGCTGTGAGCAATGAATGGGACAAAAAAAAGGATATTTAAATTTCTATAGCAGCCACTGATATGAAGGGATTGTATAAGATCAGGCTGAAGTTTTGTACACTAAGAAGTGTTCTACAAGAACTGTTCTACAAAAACTGATGTAAGTAAGACAAATTCCATTTTTTTATGATCCCAAACTTTACAACTATATAGAAGAAGATTGATCTTTCAGAAAACCCAAACTTAAAATAGACTAAATTTGATCCATATTACCTACTTTTAGTCCTCAAGTAAAATCAGCTCGTGCGACTTTTTGTTGGTTTTGCAATGCACGGTCATCATAAAGAAATCATGTACATCTCGTTAAACAGAAGAAGAACACCACACCTTACGCTATATACTGCTAATAGCATAGATAATTTCAATGTTTTGCTGTATGGTCTTCCGAAGAAAGATGTCAACCCGGTTCACAGAATTCAGAACACCGCAGCTAATAGGTGCACGCTCCAGGGACTCTATTATACCCATTCGGCGTAAACTCTATGGCCCGAATTCTCAAAGCGGGAATAACTATTCCGGGGAATAGTTAGGCCTGGGAATAAGTTATTCCACCTTTGACAGTAGATTCCGGGGAAGAAATCGCGTCATTTTACGTCACGGAGGCCTGATTTGCATAAGAAGCGTAATAAATCGGCGGAATAAGCGGTGTAATAAAGTTATTCCACCTTTGAGTATTCGGGCCTATGGGTTATCGGTTGAAAACATGTTCCATTTTAAGATACTTATTAGATCTTTTAACCCGTTTTGTGCCAATGAATCACAGGCGCACAAATTTTACACATGAACCTGTGGAGAGGTATAATAATTGATGTAGGCCGCACAGAGTTAAAGCTCAGAACTATCTCTCTCATTCTTACACTAACAGGCCTATTCATCATCACATTCTAACACGAACTCTTCGATCATCATCACAACATCTTTTGTCAACCTATCCTGTAAACACACAGACATTATAGTAACTGATCCTTCACACCACCAGCTCCCATTCTTTGGAATGCATTACCCCAATATTAAAGGGACTTGTCAATCCTTGATCAGTTGATTCTTTTAGAGGGATCGTATAGTTTTGGTTGAGACCTGATTTCAGGTTTCTTACATTTTTTTGTGAGATAATGAGAAACCTCGTATGAAATATGAAAGAGCATGTAATTCCATGAGGAAGTCAACGTTTATTTGATGAAAATTGGTTTTGAAATGGCTGAGATATCCAAAACAGAGTAATTCTAATAACGTGTGGGACCCACCTTTTATTACGATCGCTTTGTTTTACTTTGTTTTTGGATGTTTCAGTCATTCCAAACCCGATTTTCATCAAATTAACTTTGAATTCCTCTTAAAACGGTATGTTCTGTACTATTTCATAAGTGTTTTCTTGGTATCTCACAAAAAGTTAAAAGCTCAATTCTCACCTCCACCAATACTGTACCATCCCTTTAAGAAGGCGCTGAAAACTTACCTGTTCATTGATGATTGTACATGTTATGTCAAGCCCATTATTAATGACAATTATTATGCGTTTTATAAGTTATTGTCTTTACTATTATCATTATCATCATTATTATTATTATCATCATTAATCATTTTCCCATAGGCAACATAGAAGTTTCCACTCAAGACCGCAGACATCGAGAGAAGAGGGAGCATGTTTCACATCAGTGGAATTCCCAGTCTCATGTGCCGCAGCCATCGGTGGTGGAGCACTTCCATCAAGGCCAACAGGGTGGCCATCGCGGATCGTCAGGATTGCATGTCGACCATCATCGAGAGTTAGGCAATAAACCACGCGGTCGTCATCGCAAGAGAGGAAAAAGGTTTCCGGGCGTTTCTTTGCACCATCTCCGACGTAACCATCAAACCTACCTCAGTCATCTTCGGCGTGTTCGTCCTTGGACAAGGAGCAGACAGCATCATCTAGACTCGGCGACCATCTCCGATGACCCCACGATGGCGCCCTCTTTACATGAGCGCATCCAGCAACAAGCGCGGAAACTGCAGCTAGTTTACGCGCGCTTGCGCGCGCGTGAGAAGACGCGGGAAAGGCAAAATCTGCAAGACACGCAAAAGCAACCAGTTCAAAAGCCTACTCGTCACCAGTATGGACAAGGCAGAGAACACAGACGATGGCAGAAGATTGTGAACATGAGGAAGATGCAAAACATTCGCCAGCAATATTTACACAGATTACAAAATACGTTGCATTCCAGGGCATACGACGGAAGTAGATCTCCAACACAGTCCGACATCGAAATGTATAGTTTGAGTGATTTGTCCATAGGTGGTACAACATCTACAGTATCATCGACCACAACAAGTGCCACCTTGCAAACAAGTGCAACAGGTATCCAAACTACTGAACAGTTCACTACACCGTCTCATGTTAGTACCACACCTGATAGTTATCAAGCCATGACCAATCGAGAAAGAATGAGGAATGATCGTCTGCGATACCAGTCAATGAGATCTCGATTACATCGACCAGGCGCTAGAAGTCCTCTACAAAGTGACAGGGAATCGTCTGATCAGGACGCAGGAACCCGGCCTAGCCATGGCAGGCTTCATGATCAGCCCATGAACAGCAATACTCAGGAAGATGAAGCAAGCGTCTTGCAGCTAGATCCGCGAGCTAGGGAAGATATGAGAAGGCCTATCAACGACAATGTTCCACGCGGAACCCTTAATGGGTCTCCAGAATATGATACCATAGCCGTGTTACCCAATGGTCCTGCAGTAGATTACGGAAATTTGAATCCATCTGCGGCCAATTCCCTATCGATAGCCAGAAATGAGGAACATTTAATTTCACCTGAGGGTCACACCACATTGTCGGTTATGGCGAATGAAGAAGCAAGGACAAGTCAAAATGATGCCCTCGGTTTAGAAGAGTCTATCCTCAGGATATCACCGAGCGATCATCACCATAGCAATGTGACAATAGGAGACATTCCATCCGATACGTGGGGAGAAGCGATTGAGGACAACGACGGAGGAAGACAAAACCCTGACTTTACTGTGTCGTCCGTCGACCAAACAATGCATCGCCTTCCGAATGAGTATAATTATGACACTGACTACGGCGATGACACGATCAGTTCTGTGGTCGAGGAAGAACGACGAGCTGCTGTGAGTGCAGACACATTTCCTGATACTCGTATAGATGATCCAGATTTATCGGAGAGCACTGCAGATGACGAAACTGTTAACGAAGTGTTATCAGTAGACAGAAGGAAACGTGCAAGACCTAGAATCCTAAGGGCATTACGGCCTGGGTTGGATGAGTGGAAGAATAGACGAGATGGTACTTTCACTGCAACGATGGAAAGCTCCCTCGATGAATACTATAATGACATCTATTCTGATCACCAAGAAGAACGTAATTCCAACAGCGAGACTGGAATACCGCAAGAATATCGACAAGTTATAATGGAGGAAGGATTTCTATACGGTTCTGCAGCTGCCCAGGTATATCCAGGTGCGTATGCTGAGACACACGAATCTGCAGCTCGACAAACAGTCGGAGAGTCGCCACATGGAGAGAGAGTGATCTCGGCGTCCACTCGAATCGATCCGACGGATGAAGATGGAACCGGTGATGGGCATCAGCTTAATTCTGGCAGATTGCAGGCGAACTCTGATCGCGACGACGATTGGGCGCGTAATCTGAACAGTATCTACAACGACCGAAGAGTTGGTCAATCAACCTCTTCGGTGCAGTACAGCAGAATTAGTCACGGTACATCAGCACAGACTGTTCACGGAGACTCTTTACCATCTGCGAGAACGGACACAGAGCATCGTAGTTTTGCTCCTTCCAGTCAGATTGGAGGTTACAACGATGTCTTCCTTAGAGATTATGCCCGGCGTTTTAGTGTCAGAGGTTCGTACACCGTTTGTAATTTCTTAGAATGTAAGATTTTCTCCTTTTGAAACTTTCCTCTGTTGGCGTTGTAATTTCAGGTAATTTTCCCCTTGCGTCTTTTTTCTTTTTCATCGCAATCATTTTTCAACAAAGATGCAATGCTAAAGCTCTATTTCCCCATGATTAGTACTCGGTGGGATTGTATACATCGATAATAAAGAGAGAGAGAGAGAGAAAAAAGTTTGAAGTGTCACAAGATTTACCCAAAATTGATTCTGGTAGATGCGAATAACCGGGTACTGTGCCCACTACCATATTATAACGTAGGTGAGTTTCCCCGACCACACCGCTTAATTTGTCATTATTTCAAATCGTCATTATAGTGTACGAATCTTCTAAACGTATTTGACCGACATGACTTTGAAGATTGAACAACGTCAGAAAATTGACCGTCTGTACATTGGACTGACCAACAGGAGGTCACGACGCCGGTCCAGTTGCATGGGGAGCTTGGCGCGACTGGTCGCTGTGCTCCCGGTCATGCGGGCATGACGGCATCAAGACGCGGGTGCGTCTCTGTCACAGTCCGGCCCTAGGGGTCTGCCGCGGAGTCAACAGCGTGCAGAAACAGGAGATACGATGTACCCTGGAGAGGTGCCCAGGTAGGTTCTTTGGTGCAATACCATCACCATAAACAGGTCAGGTGGCAAGTGGTACCTGTATTCGTCGCGTGCGCGACGGCCGCTCTTGGGTCATTTCGTGCCTGTCTCGACCTATATGCTCATTCGAGAAAGACAAAGGATACAACACATTTCGTTACAGTTACGAACGCTGAGCTGCGGCAATGTTTGTGTACATATCAAGATATGTTTGTATGTAAAGGGGGGGGGGGTGTCAGATTATTGGTTCATCGGAACGATGTCACACGTGTGAGCCAAAATTTAAGCGAGTTGAATGCTATACCATTCCATTTGTGTCTTAGTCTTTGTCCCCGTGTCTCTCACTGTCTCCTCCCGGCCCCACCCTATCTCCTCCCCCGTCTCACCTTCCCTCTCTCCCCCTCCTTTCCCACACACACTCTCCCTAACAACTCTACCCCTATCCTTTCTCCCTTCCCTCTCTCCCTATTTTCTCATCCTCCCTCCCATCTCTCGTCCGTTGACTCTTTCTCTCTCTACCACTCCCCCCCCCCCCATTTCTCTCTCTCTCTTTCAGATAGCTGGGACGAGGATGAGGCACCCGGGGACCACTCCCTACAGCCATGGAGTCATTGGTCCGACTGGAGTCCTTGCTCCCCCTCCTGCGGGATCGGACGGCAGCAGCGGATGCGATCCTGCCTGGTCGGCTTCGACGACGGGAGGACGAGCGCCTGCGACGGCTCGAGCCTGCAAATTCAGATATGTCACAACACGGAGTGCGATAATTTTGGTATGTTTACAAATCTACGTACGTGCTAGCATCTCTCTCTCTCGATCGATATGTATAGGCCTACTATATTTACTTACTATATATGCACGTATTATACTATCATATATGGCATTTGAAACCTGTGATGAGTCCATCGTCTCTCTTAAATCCATCTATCAAAACTGAAACAATAATGGCTAAGGAGGGAATTTTCATAATTCATGTAATATTCTCATAGTTGATATTTTCAGCACTCTTGAGAATTATGAACATGTGCATAGACCTAGTCTTACTCACTCTTTAGAACGGTCATTAATATTCTGGGTTCGAGACAATCTGCCGCTTCACAAAAGTGCATGAATATGTCTGTGTCTATGATACAAAGTTGTTTTGATTTATGAATGCTGACATCCGTAAAACTTCTTATTGCAATGTTTACGACGAAGGTCGTGCGTCACGTGATTTCGACGACCGTCATGTGACGCGAATTAAGTGTCACGTGGACGGAACTAGAGCCCAGCTGCCCTTGGAGCTCTTCTGGACTGGTCCCACTGGAGAGAAAATTACTCATGCCATGGCGCGGCAGAGCTCGAGGTGACCGTTATAATGATCTTTTGTTGTTGTTGCTTTTTTTTCAAAGATTTACTTCATCTTATCATTTTTTTTTTACACTCTAAAAAGACCCGAGTCAGAACTGACCCGGAACTGGGTCCGTTGGGGTCATACACCGTTCCGGGTCAGAAATGACTTGGAATTTGGTCATGAAGACCCCGAATGGGGTCATCCTGACCCGATTTCTGACTTTGAATGGGTCATATCTGACCACATTCCTGGTCATTTCTGACCCGGAACGGTGTATGACCCCAACGGACCCAGTTCCGGGTCAGTTCTGACTCGGATGTTTTAAGAGTGTACATTCTTTAAATCTTGTAAGCGAACATTGAAAAAATGTAGATGTTATATCATCACGTACTTCACCTAGTCATGTTGTCACCACTACTTCGTTTGTTTTGAAGTATAGTTAATACGAGAGTCACTTGCAGCAGGCCAAAGAGAGAGAGAAAAAAAAAGAAAGAAAGAAAGAAAAGAGATCCACAGAACTCATTCCACTCCTTCAAACATAAAAAGGCATACTGAAATCAGGGAAGTTACATCCTGGTAACACGAACTGGAGCAATGCACACACTAGCGAAAGCAAAGTGAATCCGAAGAGAAGTCTCTGGCACAGAACGATCAGCAATAACATGGATCTGTGCAATTCCACAACAGATTTGAGTTGATTTTGATGAATTGGATAAAATCAAACAAGCAGAATGGTGTGTTATCAATTTTAAAGTCTTTTATTTCTTTTTTAATCTCATAAGTCTGATTTTGTTTGAACGTCTGTCATCAGGTCGTCCGATATTACCCACTTTATCCAAGTTTACTTGAACAAAGTGTTGAGTTTTGTATTCTCAACGACTCCCAATAACTCCCCCAATATTATGACCCAGTATACAATTCGACAATACGTTTGGTATCTCGGCAACTGAGTGTAATTCTGTCTCAACTTTTTTTTTTTTTTGGGGGGGGGGGGTGGGGGGGGGGAGGAGGGGGATTAATCATCAGATAAACATGATTTAATACATGCAGTCAAATATTGCATGGTGATCAGTAGTGATTGTTGTTAATTTTTGTACACCATGGGTCAAATTATTAATCCACATTTCTTTATCTGTCAGAAACCTTTAAGTATGCAATACTAGTTTGGAAATAAATGTTTCTTTTTATGGTAACCACTTGTAAAATCCAAATGGTATCTAAGAGGCACGTTCATTTCACTGGTAGGTGCACACGCAGTGACGAGTTCTGTAAGTATTCAGCAGGACAAGGTTCGTCATTGGGAAATAGGTATTGGTGAGTGGTTATAAACCAGCAGGTCACATTTACAAGCGTATAAGCAGGGCCGTTTGTCGTCTTTTTCTTTTCATTTGTAAGCGTTTGGTGTTTTCTCTTTCGCCTTTCCATCGCCGCCATTACTTTAATCAAAAGTCTCGTTCTTGGCGGTAGAAGAGGCATATTCCTTTCAGCTAAGTCCACTGTGAGATTATATTATCTCATCCATGAAGCCGCAATAAATGTCTATCTGTCACTCTATTAGCACGAGTGCTGATTGACACCAAAGCACAGAGTTACCTTTTGTCATTAATTTTATTGCACGCTTACCTTCTGAGACTGTCCTTCACAGGCAGACAACTTGTCATCATTATTATCATCTTATATATAGATACCGGATTGAAGGTGACACGCTCATCGTTTACGACAGTCACCTGAGTGAAGGCAGCTATAACTGTCATGTGGTGTATGGCTCCAGAGGTGACAGAAGCGAAGGTACAGGGAGTGATCGACTAGTTGTATAGCCATCAGAATATCGTTTAAAACACTGTAAAAGAGAAGGTTTACATAATTAACTTGACACTAAATTATATTAGAAGTGTATAGGCTCTTAACGGGTTCAAACAACTAAAGTCTCTAAATTTGATGAATGAATACATGCCTGGAGCCCGAGTAATAGCGCCTCGAACCATTCCATTGATTCCTTGACGAGTTGATCATAATATAGGTGTGACTTGTTAGGTTTTTAACAGATCATTTATTGTATACCAAGAGACAGCGACCATGTAGTCTGCGGACATGAAATCTTTGAGATTCACTCGTAATTCACAGTTCACAAACTCCAGTTTGGAAATATTAAACGGGAATAAAAGACTTCAATTAGGCACCAATACAAGCTCGACCTGTCATTTTATTTCGATTCGCTATCCCCTCTGGTACGTAGCTTACAAGAATTCCAATCAGCAAGTACATCACGGCCTCGCGGTTACATGAGATTCGTTTTCTTGTTCATCATTGCAATGGAGGATATAGTCGAGATCACATGACATGACGTTTAGCAATCTCCTAATCATGCTTTGAAACAGCACGCATAAGGGGTTCTTTTTTCGGTGCAAGGGACTTGAATGCGCAGTGATCTTGTGGGGCGTGAATAACTATACATGCATGAAAATGAACCAGTTTGGGAGGGAAATCGAAGAAGAAAAAGAAAAAAAAAAGATTATAGATTCTTGTATGAGACAGAAGTGGAAGTCTGTCCAGGCGATACGTGATAATTCTGCGTCACGGACGCATAATTATGTCTGTGAATCAAAACCCCTATCACGTGTTAAATTGTTGAATCTCAGTGAAATGGATTAATCGCCATAGGCCGTTTCGACTCGCTTGACAATCGCCATGGCTGCTTCAGTCATAATGCATCCTTACGTGCAAACGAACCAATTCGAAAATCAAATGACCCAAGATATCGTTTGAAACGAAAGTCCAATGTTTTATTTTTTTTCCGTTTCTTAACCTCCTCCTCCCCCCCCCCCCCCGCGACTCTCGCACAGCCACGGGAAGCTGTCGATCTCACCCCTGTCATCGTCACGGTGTGTGCCTCGACCGCCCATCGAAGGACGGGACGCCTTACACCTGTCTGTGCGCCGTTGGGTATGAAGGCCTCCGATGTCACATGTGTAAGTGCGCCGACGTTTGGGTAATACCACCAGAAATTTGCAACACGAATCAATTAACAAATCAAATCCCGAAAACAACCTTTCTGTGGTATGGTGCTGTTTTGTTTCATTTTCTTGTCCCCCCTCCCCCTCCCCTCCCCCTCCCCCCTCCCCACCCTCCCCCGATTCATGAGTCAGTTTTTGATTCATCATAAGGTGGATTAAGAAATTATCTCTCATATGAGGCCTTTGCTGTTCACATCTAATTATTTGTTTCGGCTGCGAAATATTCAAGACACTCTTAACAATGCTATAAAAGTTATGAATAACAGTCTGAAATTGGCAATAGAAGATTATGTTTATATTTCTCTTACCAAATTTGGAACTTCTTGAATTTCTTTCTGAGTTTGTACATAGTTAATGAATTACTCAGTTCCATCATCAACATGATTTATCTTTATTTTTCCGGCAAAATGAAAGAGCACTTGACGTCCCTCCTTCAAAAGGCAGGGGGAATGACATTGCCCTTATAGCATAATGTCAGTAAGAAGTCGACGAATGTGTACTTTTTAACTAAAAATGAAATTTGGTGGCATTCTCTTTACATTGTCTTTATATTGTTGACTTACTGTGATATCACGAGTTGTTGAAGGCTTATCAGTGATGACTGCACATGGATTTATAACCAAAACTTCGAAAACGTCACTTCCATATTGTATCTCCATGGTACTATTATAATATTCTTACAGACTCTGTATACCCACGTGCATGTTTGAGATACTAGTAAATTCCTGTTTAAGGAAGAGTCCGCTTAAAGCGTAACTTTTAAAGCGCAAAGTAAAATTTAGAGGGTGATTTTGAATGATGATGCGATAATGATTTCTGCAACAAAATTTCCCCAGGAATTTGATGGGTTAATAGATATAACGCTACAAACTGGCAACACGAATCTTAAAGGCTGCTCCATAAAACATACATCTGTGTACATTTCCATACCAAGTAGGCCTACATCTGTGGCAAACATCAGAATGTTGGACGTCATTTATTTACCACACACAATGATGCAACTTTCTCGACATTGACAAAAGCACTGCGGAAATAACGCATTAATTAAAAACTTTTACAAACACATCCCGTTTAACGCATTCAATAGATTTTAACTGCCATTTTGCTTCTCCATTACACACTAGCTGCCTATCTTGAAGGTGACGTCATCCTCTTTTCTCTCATGGGATGGTTCGTCGTCACAAGTCTTATTATTCTCGTCGTCATCGGGGTCTGTTGTAATAAACGGTAAGTATAGCGGCCCGCAAATGGCGCCATTAAAGGCATAATTTACCATTTGCAGATGAAACAAAAACCCAACATTAGTGCTTTAAAATAGTTCTAAAATGTGAGTTAGGGATAGAAACAACCACTGTAAAAATTTGAATCCGTATAATCGATGTTAAGTATTGTTAAATACACAAAATGTGAACAATAGTTATAATAAGAATGCTTTCAGACTGAACCGTATACAGTTATGGTTTATTGAGAAAAATGCTGATATCTCCTCATATTTTAGGCTTTATTGCAAAAAAATTTATATGGTAGGATGTTTTGTGATACAACAGACCTACACATATGCATCAAATGTGATATCTTGAACATTTTTGAAATCACTGCTCCCAAAGGTAAACTGGACCTTTAAAATGTCGGCGACAAAAGCGTTTTCGTGACTACCACGACTGCCAGTGACTACAAGTGCTCGCTGGGATGAAAATGCTATGGGCAAAGGAGGAGTCAACCTTAATGGGCGTTACTTTGCAATACGTCTCACTTATGCTCCACGCATGCGACCTCTGTTTGCTCGACATAGTATAATATACGCCATATGCCTAATGAACATCAACTGTGTTTTCCCATTCAACTTTAGAAATCAAACTGAGGAAAGCAAATCAAAATAATGTACTACATTTGCTTTAACTTTGTACTGATCTACACCAGATGCATCAAGACCATTATGCAATGTTCTTATGAGTCCTTCGACGGACGTATGCCTTTGATAAAATCCTTTTATTCGCACAAACCATTTTCATCTCAACTTACTTCCTTTCATCATTACTTGTTTCCAGAATTAAAAAGTTGAAGATGAAGCGGGAGCTTGAACTCAATGACGCTCCTGCAGAGAAGCTCCTTGCCAAAGTCGTTCCGATAGACACAACGCATGACATCGAAAGCGACGTCGAGGAGACCACAAGCCTACTACCTAAGGTTGATATCAAGTCGAACGTGGGTGGAGTCAAAGCATCATCGAAGAAACATGAAGAATCGCAGAAGGGTGAATTAAAGAAGCGGGACAGTGTTGATTCCGACTCTGCCGCGAAAACACAACAACTCCTCGCTAAGGCTGCCGCGAACAAAGTCAAAGCAGTCATAGCGTTTCAACGTATGAAGACAAGAAAGAAGCATAGCAATCAGAATAACTCGAACAAAGTGGACATCAGCAGCGATGAAAGTGACACTGACCTGCAGAGTGAATTGCAGAAGATTCAACACTTGACCACCCAGCTTTCCTGCGAGAGTCCTCAGCGAAACAACAACAATATCGTCTGTATGAAAAGTTGGGAGTGTGACCACGATTTTGCCAATCTAAGTTATCAAAACATTAATGAGAGCTTCGATATTTCATTCGAGAGTTACGACAACTCGAGGGTTTCCGAGGACCTCAACACCTCCTCTATCATTGGCCAGGACGACTCGCTCTTCGAAATATCTACCGAGGACTACCGCAATTTCAGGGTCGCCAATGCATTCTCCGCATTTAGAGGATCTCCGGCGTCTCCAGCGAATCCGGCGATAATTGAGGCGGTCGCATCACCCAAAATTCATATGCTGTGTCAGTTAGAGAATGTCAAGGAGTATCCTCACTTGCATTCAGAGAGAGGTGTGACGTACAGCTCTGGTGATTTAACCCAAGAGAGTTTCACCGCGGAGTTTGACAGACAGTGGCAAGGCAGACCTGTGTGTTCAACACCACCGAGACGAAATTTCGGCGCGCGTCTCCGCCTTCCACCGACACCCTCGCCTTCGATGAGCCCTTCTCGTCCACAGCTGGTCGTCAACGCTGATAGATCTAGAACGCAAACTCTCGGGGACGAGGACGTGATTCTGGATCGATATCATGAGCAGAAGGAAACGTACTCTCCTTCTCCCCGTCGCACTCCAACTTTCTTCATGAACGGCGCGAGTCCGGCGGACAGACGCTCGATTGGTGTTAACGACTCCGTCTGCTTGGGTGACGCTTCGCAATCTGAACAGATTGGGGACACTAGAGGCGTTAGTGCAACAACTGCTGAGGTGCGTCAATCGGAGCTGGAGACGGATTCCTGGGAAGATTGTGTCTACTACGACTTCTCAACCGACCAGATAGAGAAGATCGGTGCAAGAATGAGTGATTCGTGACGGGGGAAGGTCCAATATGTACTTGTATGGCGGCTTCCACAGCACCGAGCAAACTAATCACTGGATTGCAACCCAGTTTAGATTTGCCTACAACAAGACGGGGAAAGGACGGCGAAGAAAGCTGACATTACTGCAGATATTTGGAACGGTACTTGGTCATCTTCCAACTGTGAGCTTGTTTTGTGCGAGTCTCTTGAAATGCTGTTCGTCTTACCAGCTGCGAAGACTTCTCTGCTTCTGCTCCGATGTAATGCTCAGTTGAAATGGCGCCACGTCCCCCGATCCATCGTACTCACACCAAAAGTGCGAAGATTGAGAAAAGCGTGCCATGACTGTATCAGAGGACTTAATGATACCGGGTCCCTCGATATCGTGAAATGCTTGCAGGTCCGACATAATAACACATTTGACGTTTCATGTTTATTGGCAAAGATAAAGTACATGATATTTGGAACCGAGTCTCATTTCCATGGTGTTGTTGTTGTTGTATATGTGCGGGTTGAAGTGACATTTTGTGTATGTGTGTGTGTGTGTAGTAGTAGTAGTAGTAGTAGTAGTAGTAGTAGTATTTGATCATGATAATGTAGTGAGGCTGTAATGCATGTACACCAAGACCTTTCGTTTAGAAATGACACCAAATAGTCGTTGTACCATCCATATTCACTTTCTTTCCATCAAAATCAACGGCAGTCCTGTATTTGAACTTTACATAAGATAGTAGCCTCTTTTAACACAGAAAGCACTCCGAGAGTGAATAAACTAAAATAAATCTCAAGCCCATATTAGTGTTAGCTCTCATTGCAGCTCAAAGCTTCAATTAAATTTACTGTAAAGAATTTTGACAGGGATTGTGCGGGCAGCTATTGAAATCTTGGAACGACGCTTGTTCTTCGTATGCATTGCCCTTTCTTTACGCGCTAGCGCCTAATAACTGATCATAATCATTCTAATTTAAAAACACACCATGTCCATAATAATGACATTCTTAGATAGATGATGGCAACTTGATAAGATGATCCATGCCAGCAAGATTCGTCTACGTTTGAAACACTTTGACGAGTAAGAACAGAATGATTACACTTGAAAACCCAAGTCGCAAACACAAAACTGAGTTCGACTAAAAGCCACTCGCCAAATCAGTTGCATGTGACGATCATCCATGTAAAACAACGTACCATCGAAAGTGCATTGATCCATCGCTGCAATAATTTCGCAATCGATGAAGGTCATTACTCTGTGACCTGAATTCTGTCTCTCTTTTGTTTTCACTCTGCTGTATATTATATTTATTGTCGCCACTACGTTTTGCATCCTCCATACGATTGTTGTGAAATGATGCTCTCTGGCCACATAGCTATATACACAATTCATTAAAAAAATATGTTTTCTAATATTCATTGACAGACGTAGTGACCTTTGACCTTTTTTTTCGCGCCATTACCATTAATTTTTTTGGTGTCTACTCTGTATACAGACTGCTGTATAACGATTCTTTCAGACTTTCACCGCATCAAAGGTATAGATGTGGATTTACGACTGAACACCTGGGCTGAACACGTCTTTTGAAGTCTCACTTGTGCATACGTACGCATATAAGATCACGGACGGAAAGTGAAAAGCGAAACCATGTTCATTTCGCGCCCAACTGCACATTGATGGGACATGTATTTTCGTACTTCTGTGAAATCTTGTCCGTCACAACCCTGAATTAGAAACCGATTAAATCATAAACATACTTGACAGATATGGTCTTGTTTACGCAGCTTCACTTGTTTTCGCAGTATTGAAAAAAAAAATCACTGAAGTGGAATGTACTTGAGGGTCTACATTTACAATGCTGAATTTCGCCATTCTGGTTATTTCGTACAAGAATTGCGATTAATATGATTGATTCCTAATTTGATCCCAGAAGATGATGAACAGCCACTTCACAACGACAAAGACCGTCGGCGAAAGATTCTATCAAAAGAAAAAGAAGAAGAAGAAGAAGGAAAAAAAAAAAAACCCACCGGTTCTCACTCGAAAAACAAAGGAAAGCCACGTTGATAAATTCACGTTGTGGAGATTCTCGAATGCCATGGTTGAAATCGGAAGTGGCAATACATAAAACATGATTTTGTCCAGTATATTCCGTCGTGTACAACCAGACGAAGACACGTCTTGTCGAGAGCAGAATTAAGAGAGCTCTCGTACTGCTTTGTATGACGTCACAGTTATGACGCACGATGCACTATCAATAGAAAATGAGCGTTGCCACCGAAGCTTCGAGAGATAAAGGGGAGGAAAAATAAAGATGGTGCAAAGCAAGGAGAAAAGGAGGCAGATAAAGACAAAAGGAGAGACACTAAATATGTAGAAAGGGATAGACATACAATGTCTTCAAAACTCTGCTGCAATTAAGGTTACTGACCTATAATGGGAAAACTGCTCACATCACACCATGCAGATTTATACGTTCTCTCCATTGGCTTCCTGTTTAAAAGCGAATTATGTGCAAAATTACTTTTTTTTTTTGTTTATCATGTGGTTCATTCAGCTGCATCTGAATCTCCGGAATTCTTTGTATTGTTATAACCCTCCCCGCAAGCTTCGATCATCCAGTTCTTTTACATTTCAGAAACCTTTCATTCATGATACCTTACAGTCATGGGGAACTTGTTCTTTTTCCCACATTGGACCAAAAGTTCGGAATGATATCCCTGTTACTGTTCGCCAGTTATCCTCAGTGGAATTATGTAAGAATTCTCTAAAAATTTCATTATAGAGAAAAAAGAAAATATTATGTCACATACTTTTTTTTTGGCTTTTTCTTCTTCCTTTTTTAAACCTTGATCATAAGTCTAAAAGCGCCGTGAACATCTTTCTGATTGATTGTTACGCTATAGAAGTGTATACACTATTATCATTATTTTCATTTTTATACTATACTACTACTGCTATAATTATCATTTCTATTAACTATTATCATTATTATTATTGTTATTAAAGATCTGTTAATAGACAGTAGACAGAAAGATTGTGGGGAGGGGGTTGAAGACAGGGATAAGGGATGTATAGAATAACCATGCAGTTCCCGCTTTGCGTGAAAATACATCATTATTCATAATTATAGGTATATCTATTACAACCCTTTGGTAAAACATTCAGTCTATAGGACAATGGAAACCAAGACAATAAAAAGAATAGCAGAGGGACTGTCGAATGATGAGCATGGGTGTGTTGATGCCTTCAGCTCAACGAACAAACACGACAAAAGCCAAAAAAAAAAAAAAAAAAAAACAACAACAAACAAGCAAACTAAAAACTAGAAATTAAAAACTAAAACAAAAAAAAAATCCACATTTACATACTTAGGGCCTACTCAACGAGAAGAAACACGAGGAAAGGAGAGAGAGAATTCTTAGATAGAGATAGATAGATTGATAGATGGATAAGTAGATGGATAGATAGATGGATATAGATGGAATGATAGATAGATTGATAGATTGATATAATGATAGAGAATGGAGGAGAGTGGGAGCCGCGAGAGGGAAAGGGGGGGGGGGGGAGGGAATGGGCCTAAAAATAGCAATCTTGCTCGACAATGGCACCCTCTCATCCTCCACCATCCTGCTCTGTTATAGGAGTGCTTCCCACCTCCCTGCTCTCACCTCCCAGCTCCGAGCGCGGCCGTCGAAGGATTTTATACGCACCCCTCTCCTTATATTATAGTGTCTCGCCAATCCTCGGGGTCTCGGTCAATCACTGAAATTGGTAGAAGTGCGTCACGTCTACTGATATTTCCTTAGAGATCAAGATGGAGTTAACACCCACACACGAAAGAGAGAGAAAAAAAATGACACCGAACAGAGAAATACAATTTAAACGCAAGCAAGAATGAGATCCATTTCTTATAGAGAGAACTAATCGACAAACTGTCGCACACACGATTGCCGGTGTTCCCGCCAGTCACTGCGCTACTTGCCTTATGGCACCTCCATAATATTCCACCGTATGAAGACTGCTTATTTCGATTCAAAATGTTATGAAATTAAACATAATAATTTTTCTTTCCGAAAAATGAAATAAAATTCGAATTGAATTGAACTGAATTGAATTGAATTGAATTGAATTGGATTGAACTGACTCTCCATACTTCCTTGCGGATTTAAGCGTGATTAATGATGAGGCAAGAATAATTCGTCGTCGAGATCACGAGATAGACCATCTTTAAACCTTGATCATGCGAATCAATTTATCTTGTTTTTCTCATTCGGATAATCTAACAACGCATAATGTTCCCATGACAACAGGTTCTCTTCTGAACGAATGTAAGTAAACAACAAGAGTCGCATGAAGAACAACCGGCATCGGTTTCATGTGTCAATCTATTCCTGTTATGCTTGTGTTTTGGGCTCTTTGCATAAAAGTGTCCACTTTTACTGCAAATAGTATGCTAGTATTGCAACTTTCTAAAGCATTAGCCAATCAGCGTTAGATATGATGTTGTTGTCTATAAGGTTCACCGTATAACAATTGAGACGTCAGTTATGCTTCTGGCATCTCGTCATGCGCACTCTTAACCTATTCGTCTTTCTTGTAACGAGTAGCAGAAATGTTATAACGGAGCAGAAACGAAAACTGACAAATCAGAACTGGACGTGCCTTACACTCTGTATTGTGAGTCCATTGTATTGCATTTATTGAACGAACAGTTTCCGATGACAGGACGTACTATACAGCCCTGATGAGACCTTTCACAAAGTCATCAGCAAAAAGTTCAGCGATCGAGTTCCCTATAGAAATGACCTGCTGGATCATCGTCTAAAATGTATGGTTCGAAATATGCTATTGACATTTTTTATATACCTCTGTTTTGTTTTGTTTCGTTTTGTTTTGTTTTATTTTTTTTTTTAACCCGGTTGCCGTGCTGTTCTTATAGCATTAGTATTTAGTTTTACCGTTTTTTTATGTGGTGATTCCGTTGAATTCTTGTGTAACATCGATCACCCTTCATGGAATTTGCAACAATACCTTTACTTTTTTTCGTTTATGTGTCATGATTATGATTGTGAAAAATGATTGGAAATGAATATGTTTGTTGCATGATATTAGGATGAATACCATTATGTTTATGGTTATGATTATAATGATCGGGATTCTATGATTAATGATATCATTATCGTCCGTAATGGAGCAATGACAACAAAAATGATGATAGGCAATTATATTTCGCAGCTGCAAAAATGTTTGATACGTATACTCTGTTCTGAGTTGTGTCACGGCACGGTTGTGTTTCGTTTCACATCTGGTAATTTGGTGTATAGGTTATAGGGGAGTAGGCCTATATATACAACGAGATAAAAAACTACTTTGAACAAGGACTTACGAAGCTCCGTGCTGTGAATGAAAGTTTCTTTGACGTATCTCGCACGAATCGTTGACAGACGGTTTGTGTGTATAACTAATTGTCCAATTTCGCTTAGAATTAAGCTGATCAGGCGTGCTGTGTGATTATCGAAGGCGGTTTTGACTCATCAAAACAACTTTCTCTTTGACTGTTCCACATGAGTTCTCACAAAGGAATCTCGGATGGCTCCAAAAGATCTTAGGGACCTCGAACGAAGGTTAAAGACAGAAGTGATCACTGTAAACAATGTAGTTGAGTCGGAAATAGACAATTGCGAGGACGATCCATCTTCATTCTGGCGTCCTAGGTCCACGAACGCAAATTACACACTTGGGCGGCACCCGCAATGCGATGTAAACGATCATTGAAAAGATCGAAGGTCAAAATTTATGAGGATGAACAGAGATGATATAGCAAGCATTAAAAAAGTCATTCCACACTTTTTGACCACGAATAATACGAGAGGCCCTGAGAACAAGTACTATTCAATGAGGTATTCAATTCATTAGTCTCTTTATATGAAGTAATAAAGGCGTAAATTTATTCATCACATGAGATGTTATAGTTGCTTGAGAAGTTCACTCCAAATACGGGACGTTTTCTCCTTTACTTGCGAATGACCTGTCGGCCCACGACCTATTGGCTGGGGTAGATCCTGGTACAAAACTGCAGATTGACCCGGTGAGAAGTTATGTGAAGACACTATAAAATCTATGATGAGACATGGTCAGATTGCTGTCAGTTCCAAATAACAATCAAACGTTTGTTACTGGTACTATAGACTGTATAGGCCTATAGTGATAGCGGCAAAATTCGATATTTAGACAAGACAAAGATAAGACACACACAAAGAAACCCCTCCCCCCCCCCACACACACATAAAGAAGATATAATGCTATTTATTTGTTTGTTATCTATGAAACTCTTTGCAGCCAAATCTATTTTGAGCATTTCGTCACTTTTTTTTTGTTTCATAAGTTTTACTGAACTTACATTTCGAGTAATTTTTGTGTTACTTTGTTCAGTTCACATTGTACAACTATATATAAAAGAATTTTTTTTTAATTTTGGATGTTCACAACAAAAAAGAAAATATTTTATGTTCATTGTTATATACACAAATGCTAAGTCAACTGAGTAATTCAAGGGAATTCGATACTCCATGATGCGATACGCAGTAACATTGAATGGAATGCGAAACATCGATTTTGAATGAATTATAACAACAAAAACGAAAACTTATATACAACTGGCCTTCCCAACTCTCATTCTGTGCCCTTTCTTCAGGCTTGAACCGTTATCCCATCATAATTATGCCCCCTCCCCAT